>NC_142086.1:22350928-22650928 GCF_054644295.1 Miniopterus natalensis | reverse complement strand
ATGCATTCCACGAACTAATAGGGTCTGCAGGGCAAAGGGGCAGATATATAAACCAACAGCCAGAATAAAGTATGTTAAGTTTCTCATATTCATTTGGTAAGAATCTATGAGGTTACAGATGAAGAAACAACTTATTAAGTCAAAAAACGGGGTTAGGAGTCAGGGAATAAATACTTTTCAGAGATAACACTAAAACTAAATCTTGAAAGAGGAATGAGTTCAGAAATCAGAAAATGGAAGATATTTTATTTTATTCATTTTGCTGGTAAAATTACTTTTACTTCTTAAAGAAAAACAATATGCGTATGGTAGAAAACCTGAGCCATATTTGGGAACATAATAAATAAAAATAATGTATACTTTTTATTTTGTTTACTTATAGTCATGAGTTATATATCTACTGTGTAAAGAAGCAACTTGATATAATGCCATTGATTTGGCTTTATGCTATTTGCCAAGCATTGTTCAGTGCAAAAAATATCGAATGATCATAACTTAGCCTAAAGAATTTGGACAATATTTTTACCTCTATCTAATTCTAGAAAGTCTTCCTATCAGAGGAAAAACAAAAGGGCCTTTCAAGGCCTTTCATGTGTCTCATTTTTGACAAAGGTTTTTCTGTGCGCCTTTCGAAATTTGTACAATATTGATTATAGAGCTCTTATGTGACCCTTAGGATTTCTTTATTCCATTGAAAAACCATCTTTTAGTTTGTATAGTTGTTATGGCACTGCAGGAGCCTTCATGGATGCAATTATCCATGCATTGTTACAGAGCGAATGCCGCAAGGGGGAAATAACTACATAAAACAACTGAACAAAATGGATACTTGAAAATAAAACACTAAAGATATATGTAGTTTTTTGTGGTTAACAATTGTTCAACAGAAAAAACACATACAATATAAATAAACCTTTGTAATATTTGTAGCCTAAGGTGATTTTATTGGTGGTTGGTGGTGTATTTATTCCCATTTGCATTTCTTTAGTTACTTTCAAAGGAAGGAGCCAACAAATATTTCCCTGTTGTCTTAATGGTTAAGGGGAAAAATAGTTTATCATTTCCTAGGGCAATGCCAGATGACAGGATGAAGTCAATCCCCAGGAGTCTATGGGAAAATTACCCGTAAAGTGGAGGTAGAAAAAGCACCTTCCTCAGAGTACAGTGAAGGTGCCCATAAAGGGATAAGTTCAGTGCCTGCTCATAGAAACAATGTAACAATATTAATGCTTATAAACATTAATACTACTATGACCAATAAACCCAGGGGCTCTGCAAATTCTACATATTAAGGGATGAAGTTATTATTACATAATATTATACAGTGTACATGTATCTCAACTTATTTAGCAATATACAAATTTGTGAATATTTGATTATATTTCATTTTTCTCCTTTGCAAACAAGCTATAATATACAGGGTGGGGCAAAAGTAAGTTAACAGCTGTTCGTATGAAAAATAATACAATAATAAATAGTAATACAAGAACAAATTCTGTATTTCGTGTACTCGCAACTGTAAACCTGCTTTTGCTCCATACACTTGTCCAATGCCTGTGTTAAGGGTAGGTACCTAAGTGAATCGGATAGTTCATTACTCAGCTTTCACTGAGGTAAAAAATTCTCTAAAGCAAGTATCTTAAATGTTTCAATATCCTGAAAGTCCATTCTTCCAAAAAACTACATTGATGCCCATTCCAACCATCACTGAATGAAAGTAATAATTCCTTTACATCTTCTTAAGTCCTAGATATTATCTACCTTTTTCTTAACTGGTGTAATTCTGATAGATAGATAGATGACAGATGATAGATAGATGATAGATAGATGATAGATGATAGATAGATAGATAGATGATAGATTAGATAGATAGATAGATAGATAGATAGATAGATAGATAGATAGATAGATAGATGATAGATAGATGATAGATAGATAGATAGATAGATAGATAGATAGATAGATAGATAGATAGATGATAGATAGATAGATAGATGATAGATGATAGATAGATAGATGATAGATAGATGATAGATAGATGATAGATAGATAGATAGATAGATAGATAGATAGATAGATAGATAGGTGATAGATAGATAGATAGATATAGATAGATGATAGATAGATATAGATAGATAGATGATGATAGATGATAGATAGATGATAGATAGATAGATAGATAGATAGATAGATAGATAGATAGATAGATAGATAGATAGATGATAGATAGATGATAGATAGATAGATAGATGATAGATAGATGATAGATAGATAGATAGATAGATAGATAGATAGATAGATAGATAGATAGATAGATAGATAATAGATAGATAGATAGATGATAGATAGATGATAGATAGATAGATAGATAGATAGATAGATAGATAGATAGATAGATAGATAGATAGATAGATAGATAGATGATAGATAGATAATTATATATCATTCAGTTAATATTTATTATTAATTTATTTTGGAGATATCTCAAATTCAAAGAGTTAAGTTAGTCAGGTCCTTGGTCCATGGTACATCAGAGATTCATGTAAGGCCCTTTTCTTTCACTTCATATCACTTTATATCATCATTCTCACTTTGCTACTTCCTACAGCGTCCCCTCAAAAAAGGTATTTTAATATGTCTTTGGATTTGTAAATATCGTGAAAAACATTTGTTGTTGCTTTTACATGTGAGTGCTTTAATTTATATAAAAATAGTATATTACAGACACATCTGCTTCCCACTCTTGCATTATCCATGAAGCTTTAAGATCTATCTTCATTGCTGTATGCACACCTAGTCAACTGCTTCTAACTGCTGCATTGGATGCAAGGTTAAGCAGCCACCACGTTTTACTCACCCACCTAGCCTGCCTCCTGTGCTGTGCATTCATGAACATAGTGTGATAAACATCTTGTGCTTATCCCCTTGTGGACCTGCATATGAGTTTCTCAGGGATATATCCACAAGTACAGAATTGCTGTCTTACAGTAGTGTATACACACATAATTAATTTTGCTAAACACTGCCAGATTGTTCTCCAGTAAGCCATAATAGTTTACACTGCTGTAGCAATTCTCAAAGATTCTTATTTTCCCACAACCTTGTTAGTATTGCTTTTTGTCTGACATTTAATTTTTTTGTTTATCTGGTAAGTGGAAGGCGTAGCTCATTGTTTTAATCTGATTTTTCATGATTATCATTAAATATGAGCATCTCTTTATTTATTAGTTAGCTATTTGGATTTCTCCTGTAGGAGTGACTAATTCTAAAACCTGTGTAATTTTTAAAACTGGGTTTATAATGGGTTATTAGCTGCTAAGCAGCAATTTATGTTACCTATGCAATATTCCTTTATAAATCTTAAATATTGTAATGTATTTTCAAACTGTCACTTATTTTTGATGATGTCTTTCAATGAACCTAAAAAACATCTCACTCTTACTTTTGTCAAACCCAGTACTTTTTGAAGTCACATAACCTATATTGAAGTTTTTGTTTATGAACCTTCCCTTCACTGTCTTAAGGAAGTGGCAAAAACACTCTCCTACATGACTTTTTTGTGTGTTATTCAATATAGAATATTTCACACTTTTATTTTTAATCATTTTTATTTAGGTAACATACAAAGAGCCAAGTTTTTTTTGTTTTGTTTTTTCATAGAGTAAGCTGGCTTTCCCCATTTCACATACTGAGTAGTTCATTTTTATTTACTGATTGATTTTTTTTTTTTTTTTTTGGTGACTGGATACTAAAACTTAAGAAAAGAAGGTCAGTTCACAGTATGGTGAGTTTCACTAATAACCATAGATTTAACAATCCTAAAAGTTCAGCAGGGTATAAAAGAATAGAACACTTCATGACCAAGTAGGATTTATTTTAGAAATGCAAGGTTGCTTTCACATAATATATACTATTGTAATGCACTAGATGAGTAGTTTAAGTAGAAACATAAAGTTTAATCTCAAGAGTGCAAGACACCGTTACATAAGATTTCCACCCCCGCCCCCACCACCACCACCGTTGCTGAGTACTCTGCCTCAGTCTACTTTGTTGTTTCTGCATCTTCTCCCTGCAAGTGTTCCAGGTTCAATTCCTGAAATATTTTTCTAACTATAGTCAATCATTTAATAATGAAATTGAGTGTCATAGTTTCAAATGTCATTTATAAACCCAAGACTCCCAAATGCGTTACCAGTACACTGAATTCTATACTCATTAATCCAACTGTGTAACACTCCCATTGGGATATAAAATAGTTTGAAATTTAACTTAAGCCAAATCTTTGATATTCAATCTGCAGAAACCTGAACTTCTGTAATCTTTTCCCACCTCAGTAACCATTGTCTTCCCTCTAATCTTTATTTCTTTGAAAAAATGTACACAATTGCAATTGCTAGGTCTTATGGTTATTGCATGTCTATTTTAATAACAAATTGCCAAACTGTTTTCTAGAATGACTTTACCATTTTACATTCCCACCAGTAACATATAAGTGATCCAGTTTCTTTACAGCCACATCAATATTGGGTGTTGTCACTATATTTTTAAAATTTTCACTATTCTGATAAGTATGTAATAATACCACATTAGGGTTTTAAATCACATTTTCATGATGGCTAATGATATTGCCATCTTATGTCATCTTCAATGAAATATCTATTCATGTTGTTTGCTTATTTTCTAGATTGTTTGGGTTTTTAACTTGAATTTTTTTAAAGTTAATTTTGTATTCTTTGTTGGATATGTGGTTTATAAATATTTTCTCCCAGCTTGTAGTTTGTATCTACATCTTCTTTACATGAAATTTCACAGAGCAAAAGTTTTCAGTTTTGAAGAGGTCCAGTTTATCAATTTTTTCTCTTGGATCATGCTTTTGATGTCACATTTAAGAACTTTTGGCCTAACCCTAGATTCTGAAGATTTTTCTCCTAAGAGTGTTGTTTATTTCCATGTGCTTTGAGATTTGTATGTTGTCTTGATTCTTGATTCAATTTCTAGTTCGATCTTGTTACTGTCAGAGAATATATTGTGTATCATTTTAATCTTTTAAAATTGTTGAAATTTGTCTTCTGGGATGTTTTGAGCCATTATTTCTTTAAATAATATTTCAACTCCACTGTCTTGTTCCTCTGCATCTGGGAATCTACTGATTTAAATGTTGGATATTTTATTATTTTTTCACAGGTCCCTGAGACTGTTTACTTTTTTGACTGTTTTCTTTCTCTTGTGAACAACAGGTGAACTCTGTTGATCTGTCCTCAAGTTTACTGATTCTATCTTCTGTCATCTCCACTATACTATTGAAACCATCCGGTGATTTTTTTTTTCTATTATTATATTTTTAAGTTTTATAATTTCCACTCAGTTCTTTAACTTCTATTTATTTGCTGAGATTTTCTATTTTTTATTTGTTTTAAGAGAATTTGAAATTGATTGTTGAAGCTTTTTTATGATTGTTGCTTTAAAATTCTTGTCACATATTTCCAATGTCAGACTCGTCTCAGCATTGACTTCAGCTGATCATTCTTTTTCTTTCAAGTTGTGATATTCTTGATTCCTGGTCTGATGGGTGACTTTTTTTATTGTATCCTGAATATTTTGTTTGTTATGCTAGATGGCTCTAGGTCCTATTTAAATACTTTATTTTAAGAGACAAAGCCCTTGTTGAAGATTTGCATTTTGATCTTGACCTACTTCTGTGAGTTGTAATTCTAACAATACTTTAACTTTCAGCACTTTGCAGTGTTAGTTCAGTCTGCTTAGTTTATCTGGTGCCACGGGGGGATCCCACTGGTCCCTGCTGGTGCTGCTTAAGTGGCAGAAGGGTTTCCCAAGGCAGGATGTTGGACGTCTCAGTGGCTGAGGGGTGTGGTGAGATTCCCTACCAGTGCTATCTGTGCTTCCTCCTTGTCTCTTGCGATTCCCAGGCCAATGGGGACAATGAAGCTTTTGGACTGGCCAGTTTGCTGTGACAAGTTTCCTTTTGCTGGTTGCATGTGCAGACCTGATATGTCTTAATGGGAAAGAGGAGTCTCAGGGACAAGAGGCTTCCTGAACTGGCTCGCGTACAAGGACTAGATCACTTCTAATTGTTTTTGCCTGCTCACTTCGTTGTCTCTAAGGCAGTAAAGGAGCCTCTCTGGCCTGTGGAGACACTAGCTCTCCGGATCAGAGCACTAACTGTGACCTTGTTCTTCTCCCTGTTGCTCCTGCTGCCCTGCTGTCTGCCCGGAGGGGGAGTGTGTCAGCGTTATAGCAGCAGAGAGGCTTCCCAGGCCAGGCCTCATGCTGCAGCTGGCCTCATTACAGGCTCTGCCTGCCACCGTAGTACATCTCCATGGAAATGGAAAGTCTCAGGCTCAGTGAGGAAAAAGACTGTTCTCTCAGGGGATTCTCCTTGTGGTGAGGTAGGGCTTACCTGATGTTGGTAGAGAGACTCGAGTTCGAGGGGTGAAGGAATGAGTCTAGCTAGGCTGCTTTCTTTGGCTAGGTCAGAGGTCAGGACATATATTTTCTGGCTCATTTTCTGTTCTGTGGGGGGAAGCAAGACCCACGCTACTGCGTTGTTCTTCCTTTCTCCAGCTCCCCTTCTTCTTATACCCTCTCAGAGTTTTTATTTGGTCGTCTCTTATACAATTTCCTGTGTTTGGGGGAGCAGCAGAAAAAAATATTGGTCTACATCATTTGTCTGGATCAGAATTCCTGAATCAAGTGTTTCTTTTTAAACCTAATATTGGCTATGTAACTCACTTGCTCAAAATTTTCCTTTTCTGATTTTCAAAAATTACCCGTGGTTTTCCATATCATTCAGAGAAAAGATTAAATATTAAATATTCACAGTGGCTCTTGAACTAATTTCCTCCCGTCTTCATCTGCTTCACTCAGCTCCTGCCACAGTGGCTTCCCTGCTGTTCTTTAAGCAAGTCAAACATGCTAGCAAGTCAGAGCTTTGATACTTGCTGTAACTTCTGCCCCAAATTCTTTATTTTCACCATCTGCATGATGCATTCATTCATTTTTTTTCAATTATCTGTGCCGATGTCATCCTGCCAAAGGACCTCTCCAGTCATTAGTTTTCCAGCATAATAATTATCATCGCTTGATCTCTTATGATATATTCATTCATTTCCCCTACTCCTTTTTTTTTTTAAACCAGTTTTTTCACTATATGGGTCAGAGATTATATTGTTCACTGTGTTGTATTCAACTCTTCAACTACTGCCTGGCATATATTATGTGCATGCAATAAGTTATTAAATTTATGATTGCACTTATTAAAACTCAAAAATGTACTTATCTCCTTTCAAATTTTTTAACTTTTCAACTATCTGTCTTGTCTCTATTATTTACCTTGCTTTCTCTACCTTCTTAATGATATTCTGTTAGAACTTTGTTATGAAAAAGAAAAGATATAAAAGTATATTTGTGCAGATGCATGTATATAGATACAATTTTTAAAGTTATTACTTTCCTTATTAACACTTTTCTGATTTTTAAACTGATATACTTCTTGTAATAATGATGTCCAAAAGGATATTTATATGGTAAAACATCTGCAACCTTGCAAGATTGAGAATTATACTCGCTTTACCTTCACATTTAAATGAAGAATATAAATACTGAGGTGAGAAGCTATTCCTCGCTCACAGTTTTTAAAATATTACTCCATTATCTTCCTTCCTGAAGTTTTAACATTGAGAAGTCTGGTGGCTCTGCTTCTGTTGTTAATTTCCCAAATATATTACATTGTCATCAGAAAAGATAGCCTGTGAAATTATGGGCATTTTCTAATTTATTGATTTTTCCTTTAGCCAAAGTGGCTGCACAAAATTTCATGTTTCGTGTGTTTTTAAAAATAAAGTGTATTTCCTACCTATTGTTTATAAAGTTCACACTAACAATTGTAATATTTAAATATATGTTTTGTCTGTTTTAATTATAGATTTTATTTTTTTATAAATCATTTTTTATTTTACAAATTACAGTTGACATACAACATTATACTGGTTTCAGGTGTAAAACCTAGTGATTAGAAATTATATAATTTACTAAGTTATCATTTTGATAAATCTCTTACCCATCTGACACCATACATAGTTATTAGAATATTACTGACTATATTTCCTATGCTGTACATTACATCACAATGACTATTCTCTAACTACCAATTTGTACTTCTTCTTAATCTCTTCACCTTTTTTGCCCATCCCTCTAATCACCACCCCACAATTTGGCAACCGTCAAAATGTTCTCTGCATCTATGAGTCTGTTTCTGTTCTGCTTGTTTATTTTGTTTTTTACATTCAACTGTTGATAGATATGTATTTATTGCCATTTTATTGTTCATAATTTTTATCTTTTTTTCCCTTCTTCTTCTTAAAGAAGACCCTTTAACATTTCATGTAATACTGATTTGGTGGTGATGAACTCCTTTAATTTTTTTTTGTCTGGGAAGCTCTTTATCTGTCCTTTGCGTCTAAATGATAGCTTTGCTGGGTAGAGTAATCTTGGTTGTAGGTCCTCGCTTTTCATCACTTTGTATCTTCCTTGCCAATCCTTCTGGCCTGCAAAGATTGTATTGAGAAATCAGCTGACAGTCTTATGGGAGCTCCCTTGTAAGTAACCACTAATTTTCTCTTCTTGCTTTTAAGATTCTCTCTTTGTCTTTAACCTTTGACATTTTAATTATGGTGTGTCTTGCTGTGGCCTCTTTGGGCTTATCTTATTTGGAACTCTCTGTGATTCCTAGACTTGTAAGTCTATTTTCTTCACCAGGTTAAGGAAGTTTTCTGTCATTATTTTTTCAAATAGCTTTTCATTTTCTTGCTCTCTCTCTTCTCCTCTCAGAATCACTATGATATGAATGTTAGTACCCTTGAAGTTGCCCCAGAGACTCCTTACACTATCCTCATTTTTTTTGATGCTTTTTTCTTTTTGTTCTCCTGATTGGGTAGGGTTTTTTTAAATTTTTTATATTCCAAATCACTGATTTGATTCTTGGTTTCATCTACTCTGCTGTTGATTACTTGTACATTACTTTTTATTTCAGTTAGTGTATTCTTTATTTCTAACTGGATCTTTTATATGGTTTCCATGTCCTTTCTTTTGCTGCTGAAGTTCTCACTAAGTTCATATATTCTTCCCCTAAGTTCATTGAACAGCATCCTTATAACCAGTGTTTTGAACTCTTCATCTGGTAGACTGCTTGTCTGCATTTTGCTTAGGCTTTTTTCTAGAGTTTTGTTTCTGTTCTTTCATTTGGGACATGTTTCTTTGTCTCCTCATTTTGGCAGCTTCTCTGTGTTTGTTTCATTATATTAGGTAGAGCTGCTGTGTGTCTTCCAGGCTTGGTAGAGTGGCCTAATGTAGCAGGTGTCCTATAGGGTCTAGTGGCATAGTCTCCCCATTCACCCTAGCTGGGCATTCTGGGTGCACCCCCTTGTGGGCTATGTACACCCTCCTGTTGTAGTAGAGCCTCGATTGCTCTTGGTACATCAGTGGGAGGGATTTACTCCCCAGCCATTTGACTACAAGGATTGGCTGTGACCACTGTGGAAGATCAGTTGTGCAGGGCCCACCTCACAGAGCAGAACTTACTTCAGCAGCCCTCTGGTGCCTGCTGATTCTGCCCCTTGAGTGTATTGTTTGTGGAGGTGGTTGGATAGTGATAGACATAATCTGAAGCTGTATACCAGGCGCACTGACTCTCAGACTCCTGGTAGGTGCAGACCAAGTTTAGCCACCCCATGTGTTCTTCTTAGGGACACCCAGCATGAGTTACAGAGTAATCTGCAGATGGCTGCTGTTTGTCCTGGGATAGGGGTGCCCAGAAAAGACTAAGTGGCCCCTATTGCCAGGCCTGGGACCACTTAACAAGAGGTATGGGCACACCAAAGCCAGGTGCTGCCTGTTTGAGAGATTTTAGGAAAGTCCTAAGCATGAGTCAAGAGAAACCATTTGTATGGAAAAGCCACTGGAAACAGCTTGGGTGGGCCCACTAGTTGGGTGAGATGGGGTATCAGGGAATCACCAGGGCCTAGCAAACTGAGTGACAAGTTAATGGAGACTGAGGTGTGGCACCCACATGCCAGCTCTGTGTCAGGGGAGGGGGGGGCTCAGAAAAATAATAATGGCCTCTGCCAGCACTTCTGTCTGGAAGAAAGCTGCCCCTCCAGCTCTCACCTGATGCCAGACAATTCCTCCCCATAGGTCCCTTGTGCCTTTAGAGCTGATGCCCCAGCACTGAAGCTCAGAGGTAGTAAGTTCAAGTAAGTGCATATGTGGGCCCTTTAAGAGGAACTGCCTGTTACTCCAGCAGCCCAATGTCTTACTCAGACACAATCTCTTTTAGTTTTTACCAGAAGTTATGGGGACTTTTCTTCCTTGCACTGGAACTCTGGGCTGGGGCCTGGTGTGGGGCTAAGTCTTCTTACTCCTCAAAGGAGCTCCACAGCTAAGATATCCCTCCTGATTTTTATCTGCCACACATGGGTGTGGGGCCAGCTTGTTCCATGTCTCTGCCTCTCCTACCAGTCTGGATGTGGCTTGTTTTTTATGTCTTTAGTGGTAGGACTTCCTTTCATCTAGATTTCAGGTGGTTCTAAATGATGGTTGTTTTGTAGTTTAGTTGTAATTGTGATGTGGTTTGTGGAAGGATGTGAATACCGCATTTCTCTGCGCTGCAATCTTGATGGGATGCTCTACAGATTTCATTTTTTAATAGAGGTACTCAGCTTTTTATTATAACATATCCCATTACTCCTTGAAATCCTGTCAGTGATTTTTTTGTGTAAATTTAAATTTACTATGGTATACCTATATAGATTTGTGAAAGATTGATATTCTTGTGGACTTTTATTCTTACCAAAATGAAATATACCTTGTTTTCCTGTTAAGACCTCTGGACTAAACTCTCATTGATAACAAAATTGCTATACCCATATACTTTTTATTAGAATACCCCCCCATATCAGTTTAACTCTTTATTTTCAACCCTATTTTATCATTTTGTTTTCAGTAGGGCCATTAATATATAGCAACATATTTTGTCCAATCACAAAATATATTTTTAAATAGAGAAATGCACACCATTAATATAAACAGAGAATTTTGTTCTGTTTCCATATGTTTCTCCCTTTGTTTCATAAATGTGTTATCTTCTTTTATCTCTCCATACATATATCTCTTTCAAAGTCATGTCCTTTTTGTTTTATAATAACTGAAACTTTGGATGTTTAATATTCTGATTCTTGTATTTGTATACCTATCATTTATTATGCTGGTTTTCTTTAAGTGATTGAGGAGATGTTTTTGTTTAGCATACATTGCTTCCATAATTTGGGCATTAAGGTGACCTTAGAGAAATTTGTTGCTATATCAGGTTCTAGATATTGGAGAAGTTCACTCCCTCTAGAGGTCACAACCATGAAGAGCTGAAGGACACTCTCTTTTCTTCTCCATCCCAAGACCCACTCAATGCCTCAGTCTGAAAACAGTGCTTAGTGTTGGGCACAAATGGATTTAACAAAGGTAAGTAAGGAAAAAAATAACTCCCAGGCTGACTACTCCAAATTTAGTTCTCAAACAATCTTTTTGTAGCATTACCTTGATCCGTAAACTCCCACCTTTTATAAAAAAAAAATGTGTATGATGTGTTTTAGGTTGTCTTCCTCTATTTCAAATTAATCACATCTGTTTTTAGTTTTTTTAAACATTGCCAAAAATTTCTGGTTCATCGATTGATCTCTTTCTAATTTTCCAATATTTTTAAGTATTTAAAATGTTCCTATCATAAAACAAATAAGAAAATACTTTTGGAAGATGAGAAGGTTTGGCACCTGTCTATTGTCCTCTGTTTCATCTAATCTTAGATGCTGACTTGCATAAAAATAGATTACTTACATGTGTTTGTTCAATGCCTCTACTTAGGAAGCTGGAAAATTGCAGAGGCAAGAAGCCAAAGACATTGCCTGTGTCTGTGTGCCCCACAAGAGCTGACTGCATGGTTCTCACTCTTCTAATGTGTGGACTAGAAAGCCTGTTTAATTACACTTTGTGTCTGTAAATCTGTCAAGCAATGCTGAGCATTCTACTGCTCTTTCTGAGGCTATATATCTCCGTAGACAAATACATCAATGGTTACATTGAGAATTGTTGAATATTAGACCTAAAAGGAAATGTTAGTAATTATATAGTCTAACCTTTACTTTTCTAATGAGTAAATGACTTTCAGCTGCAATATATGGTTTATTTATGTCCACATGGTAAGGCACAGCCAAAGCATCTTATCCTTCAGATGGTTTCTTTTTCTAGTATATTAGGGCTATTCCTAGTGGTTGGCACTTTTTCTTTTCATAACAAAGGATTCCAAGACTTGTAGTTGAGTGATGATATAATTCATGGGTTTACAAGCATGTCTCATTGCTCAAACTGTAATTCTTAGATTAGGTTTCTTTCTTCCTCCCTTCCTTTCTTCCTTTTTTCCTTCATTTCTTCTTTTCTTTCTTCCTTTCTTTCCTTTTTTCTCTATAGAACTTTATGTCAGTTGTCTGTTTGGTTTGCCTTCATTTGTTTATCAAATATATATCAACTTCTTGATAGGAATTTAGAAATGAACTGTGTAGAGAGGGGCACAATGATGAAAATGACCTAGTAATTTCTTAGGTATGGTCATTTTTTTTAAATTTTGACATGTATCATACATATAAAATATAAGCAAATATAACATAAAGTTCATTATTTTATAATTAAAAAATAAAATAATACTCTCCCTCCTGATGAGGTTTCTCTCTTTATTCTGAAATTCTGTGCATAGACAATAAAGGAACTAACAAGGTTTATTTTTACCCCATATAAGAGCCCTACTTCAGATAAAAACAAATTTCTCTCAATTTTAAATCAATTTGAAATACTTTTTGCTCTATTGCTGATATTTTCAATTAAGGAAAATAAGAATATGCTCAAAATAATTTTGTACGTACCGTGAAATTTTAAAAAATAACATCTGTTTAATGTTTACAATAATTTCAAATGTGAAAAGAAAGTTGGCTAAATCTGTTTTTTCTGGGGGAAAAAAGCTAACCTAGGAAAACCAGGTAAGAGCAAGTGAGAAGATTAATAAACATTAGTGATTGGTAGTGGTATAAATGTCACTCTGAATCAAAGCAAAATTAGGTGTTGTTGTTTTTAATTCCATCAATATTTAAGTCCCAGTTTTTTCAACTCTAATATGAGTCTTCAAGGACGCTGATGCTTTAAATATTTACTGACAAAAAAATTGTAATGAAACTGTGTATATAAGAATTTTGTTAGAAAATTTCTCTTTCATTTATTTTGCTCCAGTCCCTCCCATTCCCTGAGTCTCTTACCCTTTTCTATTCAAGGCTGTGGATCTTTATTTAAAGCATCGGTGATGTTAGAACAATAAAGTGAGGTCTTGGGAATGATATGCATGAAAATGATTTCTAATGAAACCCTGGAATAGAATAGAACACATAGGTATAAACGGATGCAATGTACCCAGAGCAGCAGTTCTGCGTATCCTTAGAGAGCATAGTATTGTTATACTATTATCTGGAAAAGGTTTAATTATATTCACATTATATCCACCTGCCTTAAAACCCTTATCATGCCAGAACATGCTGAGAAATCTACTTTGTAAACACTCTCCCTGCAGAATCCCTTGTGTAAATCTGTAACTTTCAATGGTTTTATGGAACCCAACAGTGCCTCTAGAGGTTTTCCTTTGATTTTCCTCTGCTCTGCCCACATTGAGTAAACAGAAAGGCCATTAACTCTCAGTTATCTGGAAACCCATTTTACACTTTATGATTTTATTGCAGAATGTTTTTTTAATCCCTAGTGACCCTGTGTCTGCCTCTGGACTATTGCCTCTCACTTAGATATGTTAACACTGGTACAATCTAAACATTTTTTTTAAGGGGAATACCCATTGTATTTTAAATCATTATAAGAAATCCAAAACACAAAATATTCCAAAATGAAACAACATTGGGTTTAGGTTATATGTTCTTTCAGAGAGCATGTGGTTTAGAACAGTAGAATTTATTTAAAGTGAAATGGTATAGAGCATTTTTTCAAACAATGAAGATGAACTTTGATGCCATTGACACAACATGACTAATTTTTTCAGATTCAAGGGTGCATTAATAATGGAAAAAATCTGCACTCCACATTACAAAATCTATTTAAAATACACTTTTCTAAACACATAAATTAATACATCTTAACTTTAAAAATAACAATAATAATAATAATAAAGCACCCAGCTGTCGTTGCTCGGTGGTTGAGCATTGACCTATGATCCAGGAAATCTCAGTTCAATTCTGGTCAGGGCACATGCCCGGCTTGCAGTCTTGGTCCCCAGCAGGGGACATGCAGGAGGCAGCCGATCAATGACTCTCATCATTGATGTTTCTATCTTTCTCTCCCTCTCCTTTCCTCTCTGTCTGAAATCAATAAAAATATATTTTAAAAAAACCTTTCTCCCAGTATCAAGAGGGCTTTCTTTCTGTGTCATATGCCTTTTTATATATAAAATGTTTATAGAAATTAAAGAAATAACATTAAACATTTTAAGCATATCTATTAATTTTTAGACAGGTACGTGTATAAATCTATAGTAGCTCTTCATTTTCCAAAGAGAGAAATGTTTGCAATCAAGTTTCCTTTACATAGTCAACAAACTTGCTCTCTATTCTAGCTTCTCTTTATCTTTTTAATTAATTTGTATACTATATATAATATATATGTAGTGGCTTTAAAATAAAGCTATCAAGTTTCAAGTGTGAAGAATTTTTAAAATTATCCTTTACTTATTTTCATCTACCCTTTATACTATTTTGATTTCTTGATTCATATGAGGCCACACAAGTGATTAAAAGTTTTATTTTATATTGAAAAGTTTGCTGTATATCTTCTGTTTGTTCCTTAAAATCCATTCCCCATCATTCTCCACCCTGCTCTTCATCCCAGGAGGCTGACCTTGTTGGAGCAAATCAGCAAGCTCCCTTGAACACTGCTGGTTCCTACTGATTCTGCCAATGGGAAATTCTACAGGTGACCAAAGGGTTAGAGAAGGGTGAGGACATGAGTTTACTCCCCTAGTTCCATCTCTGCAGGGTCACCCTGTACTGGGGCCGTCCCTAAACTAAAGTTCAATGTTTCTCTCAAGGAGGCCCCTCTACACTCTTCTCTCATTCCAGATTCTTATAACTGGTAAACTACCACACCCATCCTTCCCGGCTTAGGAGGGTAACAGATCTGTTGATAATAGCACACTCGGTATGACATTGCCCTTTGTGGTTTCCCTGCCTTCTGTCCATATCTTTGTAAGTAATTTTTCATAAGCTCTCCTTAAAAATAGTATACTGTTTTTTGTGTGCCATCTATTTCTTGCCGTATAACTTATATAAATAGGTTTTTATCTTGGCTCACTTGATTATAAATTCTCCACTCCCACTCCTGTCCCCAATTCTTTCTAATAAATTTAGATTACTCGTGTGTGTTTCTTTTTTGTTTTGAGATATGCTTCGGTGACTCCCAATAGGCATAACTTTTATTTTTTTCCACCAATTTCTTATTTTTCTATCCAAAAAAATTGTATGCATCAGTAAAATAAATTGAACTGTTAAGTGTTGTTTTGAAATGTATTAAGAAAAGGTCTGTGAATAAGACCTTCACAAAGTGAACAATTTGCAGTTGAAAAGCAAATCCAATTAGTCCCCAGGCTTCTTGGTGGTGGTATTTGTAGTTGATTAAATTTCTTCTAATTATATGTGTAGGCACACAATATAAAAATTAAATGAAATATATTACCTCTTTGGGAAACAACACTGTATCCCTGAAATAGCATTCTGAATATGGCCTTCTGCTCCAGGTAAGTGGAAACACAGCATTCTGTGTTTAGAACAGATATATTCCTATTGGGTTTATACGAAACAGTAGGTAGAAAATGAATTGTAATATAGACAGATGATTCCATTTAGCTATTTTTAAAAGATAGAATAATTTTTTAAAATTCCTTAATGTCATTCACCTCTCTTACTTTTCTTCAAGCTTAGCTAAAAACTAAAGGCCATTTTTAAATGAATAGTTTACTACAGTAACAACATTAAATACTTTGAAGGTGTTTCTAACACAAACAAATAAAAAAAACTTTGTTAGGCATATATTAAATAATTAGTCAAAGGCAAATGAAAAAATGTAGATGATCTCTATGTAATTTTTTAATAAACTTTATTTTTTAGAGCAATTCAGAGTTACAGCAATACTGAGCAAATAAAACAGAAAGTTCCTATACACCCCTTGACCCTACACATGCATAGCCTTTCCATCATCAACATCCCCATCAGACTGATACTTTTGTTATAATTGATGACCTTCCATTGACATATCACAATCATTCAAAATCCATAGTTTACATTGGGTTTTACTCTTAGTATTGTACATATAACGACTATATCCATCATTATAGTATCATACAGAATAGTTTAACTGCCCTAAAAATCCTGTATGCTCAACCTATTGAAACCTTACCCTCAACCCCTGGCAACCACTGATCTTTTAACTGTCTCCATAATTTTGCCTCTTCCAGAATGTCACATGATTGGAATCATACATCATGCAGCCTTTTCAGATTGGCCTCCTTCACGTTGCAATCTACATTTATTCTTCTATGCCTTTTCATGGCTTATTTCTTTTTAGTGCTGATTGTTCCATTGTCTAGATATGCTATAGTTTACCCATTCACCTACTGAAGTGATATCTTGGTTGCTTTCAAGTTTGACAATTATAAATACAGTTATTTGCTATAAACATAGATGTGCAGATTTTTTGTGTATAGTTTTCAATTATTTGGGGTAACTTCCGAGGAGCACAATTGCTGGATCATATGGTAAGAGAATGTTTGGTTTTGTAAGTAAGCACCAAACTAGCATCCAAAACAGCTATACGATTTTGCACTCTCATCAGCAATGTATGAGAGTTTCTGTTGCTCACATCTTTGCCGGCATTTGATCGTCAGTGTTTGGAATTTTGGCTATTTTATAGGTGTGTAGTGGCATCTTATTGTTGCTTTTCTGTGATATTTCGCCATCAAAGCTGCACACCTTGCCTGGCTCTGTCAGAAGTGCAGATGGTTAGATAGCTACACATTTCAAAAACATCATCTTTTCATACCACCAAACACAGATAATTGAGAAAGGAGGAAAATATAATTATAAATAAAAGAAATTGTCTAATATCTGAAAGAAAACTTTCATTCTTTAGAATTTATTAAAGATCACTATAATAGTCATTCCATAATAATTATAAGCAGTATTTATTGAGCACTTCATATTTTTTTATTTAAACCTTTCAACAACCCCTCAAGGGAGAGATTTTTATTATTTCATTGTACCGGTCAGGGTCTAGTCTTAAGACCAAAAGATTATTAGATTTTTTAGGGAATATTGAATATAAAGAATTATTAATTTTAAAAACATGGTTAATTACAACAGGGGTAAGAGAAAACTTTAAAAAACTACAGGAGTAACAAAGACAGGGAGGGAGCAGCTACTAATTTGAAAGAGCAAATGTGAAAATGCTCCTGGAAGGCTGAGATTCTGCGCTCACTGAAGTGGGGGTGGCTGCAGCCCCTTGGATAGCAGAGCACTTCCCTGCCGTGTGGAGCATCAGAGCTGGTTTGCAGCAGGGGACCAGGATTAGTGACCAGGGAGCTGACCACCAGGTTCCGAGGGAGCAGAAGCTGGTAAACAGAGAGCTAGCTGCACCCTGTGGTGCTGGCAAACTCACCGGAGACGGAGCGCCACTGGGTGTCTCACAGGGCACAGGTGGCTCTAACACAAGAACAAGGTGAGGCTCACACCAGGACCAGAAAGAGGAGCTTGTCTTCTGTTGGGTCGTGTGGCGCCTTCTCTTGGCAAAGCCTTCTCTTGGCAGAGCCTAACGTCGCTCTGTGCAAGGGATGTGTTTACAGGGGCGGCTCCAGAACCAGGGAGCTGAGCAAAGAAGGGGAGATTTAAAGCTAAGAGAAAATAAACTGGTAACTGGCACATCCTCTTTATGGAGAAGGAAACTGAATCTTATTGAACCCCCGAGACCAGTACCTGCAAAGGCAAGAGTCAAGCTCTTTCTAAATAAAACACTCTTAATCATGAGTCTTCAGTAACAAGCCACCCAGCCACAGGGTTCCTACTTCGTGTAAAATCATGAATATTAACAGTTTCTATAAATTCAAGACAACCTTTCTTTAATTCTAACTGTAATTCTACTTTCAAAAATGATTCATTTCATTTAAAATAATATTTGCTCAATGAAGTAATTTTAAATATACAGGAAAATCTAAATTAAAAATAACAGACTCCTTCCACTTTTATATGCAAGATGGAAAATGTCCATGATATAAATATTGAAGTTGCTACATCTGGCTTAAAATGAAGTCAGTATAGATGATGATACATCGAAGAGAGGGGGTGTCATGGTTCATTTTGTATGTCACCCTGACTGGACTAAGGGATGCCCAGACAGCTGGTAAAATATTATTTATGGAAGTGCCTGCGAGGGTGTTTACGGAAGACATTAGCATTTAAATCAGAGCCAAGATTGGAGAGAGAGGGAGAGAGAGAGAGAGAGAGAGAGAGAGAGAGAGAGAGAGAGAGAGAGAGAGAGAGAGAGAGAGAGAGAGATCTTCTATTGGTTCCGTTGCCCGGGAAAACCCTGAATAGTACAGTGAGAGATGTAAATCATGCCCTGTTGACGTTTGTATCTGGATCAAGCCATATGTAAAACTCTCCACATTTCAGATTCATAAGTTTCCTTTTGGGATGTAGCCAGCTTGGAATATGTTGTCTGTCACTTGTCAAATAAATCTTAAATAAATAAAAAGATGGATCTGTAGTATATTTTTCTCATCTCTCCATATACATATATACTGTATATGTATTTCTATATTCTCATTTTGCTTGGAAAAGATAGAAAAAGCTCTTTACATAATTTGTATTTTATTTTTTCCTCAATATTTCTTGGAAAGGCTTTCATAGTTTTTTAAATGGCTGTATCATATTCCCTAGTATTTATGTACCAAAATGTACTCAACCATTTTCTTTCCAATGGTCTAGGTTTTGTATTTGTATTTGAAACAAAACTGCAACAAACATTATTGTTTTTCAACTGGCAAATAGCCTGAAAGTATAGCTGTATACACAAAAAAATTATGGTGACAAACCTGTTTTAGAAAATTGACGTTCAACCTTTTGATAACTATACCTTAGTTTATTTCTGAGAAACCACTTGTTGTTCATGTGGTTCTGATGGAGTTGATTTCACTCAGATTCAAAGATCCCATACATTCAGAAATTTCTGATCAGATATCATTATTACTGTAGCCTCAGGGGGCAGTTACAAGATGGGCATGGGATTCACCAGGGTGATGAGAACTTATGAGGCTTTACTGAGAGTTCTGGGGCCAGACGCTGACACTCTCTTATACATTATGAAATCTTCAGGATGTAAGTTCCAGAGATGCGACCCCATTCTGGGAAGTTAATCAGTATAGAAGATGGAGATAAAAGTAACAGAGAGACAGACAGAGAGCAAAGTTGATCACTATTGGCACTGTTTGGGTCTTATATCAAGCTGAATCTGAAAGCCTACACTTTTCATCTCAGTAGTCAAAAATTGTTCTTTAAAAGTTTACCCAATTTGATTTTTTTACTTGATACCAAAGGAATTCTATGTAATAAAAAGAGCATAACTATTGCTAAAATTAAAAAGTAACCAATTAGCCTAGCCGATGTTGGTCAGTGGTTGAGTGTGCACCTATGAACCAGGAGCTCAAGGTTCGATTCCCGGTCAGGACACATGCCTGGGTTGCGGGCTCGATCCCCAGTAGGGGGCTTGCAGGAGGCAGCCGATCAATGACTCTCATCATTGATGTTTCTATCTCTCTTTCTCTCTCGAAAATCAGTAAAAACATATTTTTTAAAAAGTAACCAATTAACTTCCTTCAAAGTTCAGTAATTTGTAGATCTAAGTATTAATTAAAGTACTCATTTCTTCACATATTTGCCAACGCAAGATACTATTAATTGTTTCAACTTTTGTCAATACTCTGGGCAGAAAATAGTATCTCACTGTTGTTTCAATTTGTATTTTGTTTGTTATTAATGAAATTAAGTATTTTTTCTTATACACCAATCATTAGTATTTCATATTCTTTGAACTCTCTGTTATATATTTCTATATCTCCCTCTTACTGTTTTTAAATCACCCTGTGTTACACTAGGGACTTAAATGTAGTTAAAACTCTATCCAGCAAGCCAGTCAGATACCTTTTCCAAGAATTTTGCTAGGGAATACCCTCACATTCAGTCTCTTAGAACTACAGATCTCTATTCTCATGATGGTGCTTCTTTCCGCTGTGGAATGTGTAAAATGTTTGCAGTGCACTGTCTAATTGGGCTTTGCCCAGTATCCCATGAACTCTTACCACACAAATGAGAGAATTATGTATTTCTTTGCACATTTTAATGGGCTAGGGCTCTGAAATACTGTTCCAATTGGCTGAGGAATAACAAATGACCAAAAAGTATGTTTTGTAGGAATAGAGAAATAGTGTATGTAGCTAAAACAATATCTATTACATCGTTTACCAAAAAGTGATTTGGAAAACTTCAAAGATTTGTAAGTGTACCGGAGGAAACATATTCTCATGAAATCTGTTTTAATTCCTAACTTGAAAACAATAAATGCATTAATTTTGATTATTTTCTATGAAATAGACCGGACTGCATCTCATTATAAATGTTTATCAGTAATGTAATATAAAATAAATTTATATATGAAATATATAATATATTTATAATTCCATATTATATGAATATTATACATTGTATCACAGCTTCAGCAGCATGAGTGCAGCTCAGATTAGTGTTCTCTAGAACCAACCACTGTGTTTGCCACCCAGCTGAACATCACTAATTGCCATTTTATTTCAATATTTCACATTTTTTAACATTTCTATATTAAATTTAGTCACATGTTATTAATTCATGTTTCCCAAATATGAGTCACTACTATACTGCTTTCATGGGTGGTGCTTGCAGCTGAGAAACTAGCCAGGCTGAACATAAGGAGGCTGAGCTGGAAGCAATCAGGGGTGGATGGGGGCACTGCGGCTGCCTCAGGGTCAGCTGAGGACCCCAGGATGGACAAGGGAAGAAGCCAAAGAGACACATGTGCCTACCACACATGGCTGCACAGTTTGTCTTCCTAAGACTGCACTGTAGGCACTTATTCTTTAAAAAAAATAAAAAATAAACTTGAATTGCACCCAATACCATGTCTTCTAAATACACCAAATTTGCCCCATCACCTGTTTTTTATGGCCCATGAGATAAGAATAGTTTTTATATTTATGAATGGTTACATTATAGAAGATTACATAAGTACCAATATTCTCTCCTCTATCTTAACTCTTGGTCCCCTAAAATATTTATTTTGGGGGTTTTATGAAAAAGTTTGCCAACCACTGGTGTGGAGCATAAATGCCGTAAAACGTTTTTGTAATTGTACTCAATATCCAATTAAAATATATTCTATGCTATTGTGTTGTAATTAGGCTTTTAAGATAACCCAGGAAGATCTAAGCACTATAAAAATGTCATTTATTTTGCTAGAAGATCATGTGATTTTCAAATATGGGGGAGTAATTAATGACATGAACAACAGTATTAAAAATATTTACACAAATGGGCCCTTTGTGACCTATGTCCTCTGAAGTGCCAGTGCTCTCAACACTTCTCAAATTTTCTGTTCAACACACATACACACACACACACACACGCACACACACACACATAAAATGCTTTTATTGATTTCTTTACTTGAAGTGAGGAGTGGGGAAGGGCAATTTATTGCAATAACAAAATCAAGCTGCAAAAGGGAAGGTCAAGGTTAAGGGATATAACAAATGCCTATGAAAGCAGGTTATAAGTCAGTTAATAAATTAAAGGTGGCAGATGACATCTATAGGTGCCTGTCCTCTGGTTACTCTTGGAAGAATAAGTTCCTACCACATTTGTCAAAGATTATGCATCACTCGAAGAAGTTCATGCTAATCAGTCTATGACTGACATTCTCCTTGGATCTCTTTAAGTCCTTCATATGGGGCTAAGTCATCGCTGAAGAAATATAAATGAAAATAAATTAAATTGATTCTTTCAGCAAATTGCTTGGCAAAGAGCACATCAGCAAAGTGTCCTTCAGAAAAGTAAATAAAAAGGAAAATATTTTCATCTTACTTGAATTAATTCATAAAAATGGAACCAGCATTAGAAAGTAAACAAAAATGCAGTGAAATCTCTTCCAAACCATGTTTTATTGTTAGTGATCATGGACCATAGCTTCACTTATTTTCATCTCAACAAAATACACATAATTTGAATTTTATGGTAAAATAGTTCAGAAATACAAAAAGTGAATTAAGAATAATAAAGCAAAAACTCATGTTCCTGTAAACTAGCTTAACAAAAAGCATTACCAAAAAAAATTGTATACCATTAATACCCTACAACCCTGAAAACTTATTTTGGTCCATTCCCAAACATGTCTTCATATTAAATTTGTCTATGTCCCAAATAATATATATTATGGTATTATGGTAATAGAAATTATGGTATCACTTAGCCTACTTTAAATTTTAAATATACAAATGATATTATATTGTATATTTTCTTCTGCAACTTTTTATACCATTCAATATTATATTTTGGAGATATTGATAGGTTTCCTATTTTTTTAATTCCCAGTTCTTTTTTTTTTTTTTTTTTTTTTTTTTTTGTCAACTGTGCTTCTAGGTTAATTATCTTTTTCTTACTAATATGCTCATTTATCTGTTCTGGATACTAAATTTTGACTTGTATGACTAACCATATGTATAATTTCCTCGTGCTTTGCTTGTCATTTCCACACTAACACATATCTTTTGAGAGATAGAAAGTTGTAGTTTTAATGTACTCGAATGTATTGTAATTTCTCTTTTCATCCATTCTTTTGGATTTGTTTAAGGAATCTTTTCCTTCCCTGAGTACAAAAATATCCTTCAATATGTTTTTGTAAAAATGTTAAAATTGTGCTTTTCACCTTTAGATCTATAGTTCACTTACATAGAGTTATATATATTGTATGAGCTATAAGTTAAATTTTATTATTTTCCATTCAGATATCCATATTGCTTATAGATGCATAAAAGATGACTTTTGAATAATAATTTACCTAGAATATTTACTTGCTTTTAGTGATGACATTAGTCCAGGTAAACAGCATACCTTACCACTAGAAATGATAGCTAGCTAAAGAGAATAGTACTCTGTTACACTTTCAACTATCCATTCTATGTAAACTGTCTTTATTTTTCTAGTGTCATAAAAGGTTTTCTTTTAATTGCTAATATTTTGCAATTTTCATGGGCTATTAGATATCAAAATATCTAAGAATTTATATCTCTATGAAGGTTACAGTCATGGTTGTTGTAGTTAATGAATTAGAACTTATAAAATGAAAGAGGTTTTGCACCACGGTGACACCTGATTTGGGGTCTGAAACATGAGTGGAAATGAGTGGGCTCGGAGTGAAGAGGCATTGCAGACAGAGGAACAAAGCAGAGGAATCACAATGGCATGCAACCCCAGGGTGCCCTCAGTGAAGGGAAAAAGGCTGACAGTGACAGTGAGGCTGGGCCAGATCTTCAAGGCTCCTGTTGAGAAATCGTGATGTTGTTATTGGCAATGCAGGGAACTATAGATGAATTTTAAGAGGAGACTTAAACATTAAGGTTTGTACATTTTTTTAAAAAATTCTCATTTCTTGTGTGTGTGTGTGTGTGTGTGTGCACGTTCACACATGCCAAGGTTGAAGAACTTAGAGCTTAAAGGCAGGACTAGTGTTTAACTTTGCAGCAATTGCAGGTAAGGTTATCAAGGCCGGTACAAAGATAGTGCTATATGCAAGAACTATTTAGAGGAGAGAAGCACCTCTATTAGCGAAAACTGAATGTGGTGAGTAAAGAAGAAAGAATATTTAAATAAATTACCCTGATCCTTTTTTTGAGCAGATGGTTGATAGTTGATAGTTGAGAGAGTGGCAAACACTAGGCCTTATAGGATGAGTAAAAGCTAAGATCTGACAAATCTCGTTCAGCAAATTATTATTGAGTGCCTGCTATATTTAGGTACCTAAGAATTGATATTGTTCACTAAACAATAAAGCTAAAATATACATAAACAATATGCTTGTGTGCATGATATAATACTTTCCTAAGGCTGTTTGGTGGCTCTTCTCATCAGCTATTAAAGATCAGAAAAGTAAAAAGGGACTTTCATTACAGCTTTATATACAATATTAAATTTTGATATAGTACTTTGAATATTTTAAATTATGTTTATTTAAAATGTTAAGGAATCACATAACATGGTATAAATTACATAAATCCAATATAAACTGATTAATATAAATAAATTAAATTTGGAGGAAATTCACAAAGGACATCACTTGTGAATGATTTAATTTTAGTGATACTTTATTTACCACTATATTTTACTCATCTTTTCCAAATGTCCTACTATATAAACATGCAAATTTTATATTTAGAGAAAAGTTAATGAATTTCTTTAAAAACTGAATGGCATAAGGGGCCAGATACCTCCTCAATTTCATTTCAAGTCTTTGTTTTTGAGTTAGAAATAGTTTTAATTGTGTAATACATGTCCAACTTTTCCATAAGCATACAGTTATTTTTTGTTAGGTTAATTCAAATCACAATACTTCTCTTTAATTTGCCTCTATATATCAGGACATGGGCTTTTTATTAGAAACTTCCTGTTATTTTCAGCAGCTGTTGTTTTAAGAAATAACTACAGAATAGACATTCTTTGAGTCTACCATTGGCTCATCATTTGCCTACCTCTTTAAGAAGATATATTGAATAGTTCTCTTTGAATTTTTTCACAGATTCTCATTCATAAAATGCTAGAAACGTGAATATCTTGAAACTACCTGTTAATCCTCACTTATGAAAAGTGCCTAATGCTATCCTGGGAGACCACCACCTGTCAACACCTGGTCTCACATTACTCCTGCTGAGAAATAGATGATGCCACATTGTGGTCCAGCAGTGTACATACCTTCTTTCCCCCCTAGCCCCTGAAACTCACAGAGATGACTGGACTTCGCTCGTGCTAACATAGCATTAGCCCTCCACTGCCCCCTTTAATTTGCTCTACTTGATGGAGAAGTGGCTGCTTAAAAGCCACTCAATGCAGACTTTATAGTCACAGGCACAGAGCCAAAAATAACTCTTGTTTCCCACCTACTGTGCAAGTAATATTAAAGGTGTAGTGTCTCGTGACTTTGTTGAAGGCAGTCCTGCTGTAGCTGGGAGCTGCACACCCTCCTTAATCAAGAGCCCACTGTGAGCTGCTGTATAAAGTCATTGAGCAGCCCTTGCCAGCAATTAACACGCGACATGCTGACCATTCTTGGCAAATCTGAAGTAGGAGCCTAGTGCCAGAAAGGCAAGATTAATCTTGAAAAAAAAGTGTGGCCATCTGTTGGCACTGCCCCTTCTTCCCACAGGGCTTAAAGATGGCACTAACACCCATGGTGCCTGCTTGAATGGATAACATAGCATTTCGATTCTTAATTGTTAAAAAAAAGTTTTTTCTGTTCTGAGATTTTGCTCCTCCCAGTTCTACAAGATGAAAAGTTAAGAATTAGTGAGTTAAACTTAGCAAAAGAAAGCCTTCTTCCTGCTTAATATTACCAAGAAACTTTCTATTTGGCTTATAAGAAATCAATCCATTGGGATTTAACTGGCAATGGCAGGGGAAGTCAAAGTGACACATATCCAGGCTAGCGTTTCTTGATCCAGGCTTCATCTCAGGCCAAGCTTATCAGACGTAGCCAATAAAAATGTAGAATGCCCAAGGAAATTTGAACTTCAGAAAAAAAAACACTTTTTTTGGTAGGGTTTGGGGGAAGGACATAATTATACTAAATTTTTTCTTACCTGAACCTCAAAAGTAATTAAGAATCCTGTATTTTATCTATGAGTCTATTCTGAGCTGACTTCGTAAGATCTGTTTAATGGTCCATGGTACTCTACCATCCTCCTGTCTCACTGTACTTAAAAACTGCTCAGGAAAATTCTTCAAAATTATAAACATACACCATTTAGTAAAATGCATAAATGGCTTTAATTTCATATATAGAACTTGATTTTTTTTTACATATGTATGAACCTATGTAACCACCATGCATATTACGATCTAGAACAGTTCTATCACCCTATGAGATTTCCTGGTTCTCCTTCCTAGTCTATATCCACTGTCTTTCCCTACCGGGGTAGCCTCTATTCTTATATCCCTAAAGATTAGTTTTCCTTTTCACGAACATCATATAGATGAATCAGCTACTATGAACTCTTTTATGTCTGGTTTCTTTCATCCAACAAAATATTTATGAAATTCTCTCTGGTATTGGGGTAGCAATATTTTTTCTTTTAAAATTTATTTAAGTGTATAAATATGCTATAATTTACTTGTTTATATACCTGTTGATGAGTATTTGTATTGTTTTTACTCTGGCACTATTATGAATACAGCTGTTATAAAGACATGCATCTACATATATACATATATGCCCACACATATTTAAATACGTTTAATGAATAAAACATCAGATTTTTAAATGGGAAAATCTTTATACCTGAGTATATTACACTTTCATTTTATAAGAAATTATAAATTATTTTCCCTTTTAGAAATATCAATGAATAGTCTTCTGAAGGTAGGAGTCATTTACCTCTCTCTAGAATTTCTTCCGTATCAGGATTTCATTTCAGAAGGTGAATTTTTAAAAGAAAAATCTCAGATATTTCATTTTTATCATTCTGAAATTATATTAATGACTGTAGGACTCAAAACAATAGAGGCTCAAATATTAAATATTACTACCACCCTGACCCCCAAACACCCAACATTTGAGGCTATTGTTCTTGGGTTTTGAGTAATTTGAGAGAAAAAATCCAGGTCATTGACCAAGGGTGGTCAAGGGGCTTGTCCTCCTACTCCGCCCAGCATCACCTCCGGATTCTGGCTGGACCTGCTCCCCTCACTGCTCCTCGCCACTGTCCCTCCACTGTGGCTGTCAGTGGTACTGCCACAATTTCCCCTGAACGTCTGCAGGAATCTGTGGCAGAGAACACCCTTTTTCTCTCAATCTGAAGTTCAAAAGTAATTTTCTCACATGGAACAATAAAATAATTTACTACAAAACTGAGAAAATTCTTTCACCTCACTATGACAAATGAATTCATCGTTCGTATTTCCCTGTTTAAACTTTAACATTTCCTACATCTTTTGTTGAAATAATGATTTTATTTTTTAAAAGTTTTTTAAAAAGGTTTTCTTTTTCATTCTGAAATAGATAATTATAACTGTGATACGGACCACCATTGTGACTTTTATGCTGTGCAAGAAACTGATTCTAGCATATAACTCATGCTATGAGGATTACAATCCAGAAATAAGTGGTGATGGTGGTGGTGGATGTTATTATTCACACTTTTCTGTTGAGGAAACCAAAGCAAGAGCAGTTAATTTGGCTAAGGTCATTCAACTAATTAGTGATAGATTCAGGCTTATGAACCTAGGCTGTTTAACTCCATATTTTCGGTGCTTAAAGTGAACTAAGTCAGAGAAAGACAGATACCATTGATTCCACTTACATGTGGAATCTAAAGAGCGATATAAATGAACAAACAAAACAGAAACAGACTCATAGATAAAGAGAACAGACTGATGGTTGCCAGAGGAGAGGGTGTTTGGGGGACTGGGTGAAAAAGATGAAGAGACTAGGAAGTATAGATTGGTAGTTACAGAATAGTAACAGGAATCTAAAGTAGAGCCTAGGACAGTAATATTGTAATAACTATGTATGGTGCCAGTTGGGTACTGGAAATATCAGGGGGAACACTTTGTAAATATATGATTATCTAACCACTATGCTGTGCACCTGAAACTAATACAAAATATATCGAATGTAAATTGTAATTGAAAAAAAATTTTTTAAGTGAACTTTGTTCTGGGTGATATAAAAAAATATAAAGGAAAAGACAGACCTTCACCACAAAGGAAAACTCTATAGGTAAAACTCGACATTACAAAAAAAAAGATGTTTCCTTCAGCCACTGCAAGTATAATGAGGCTGAATCTCTTTATCTCTCATTCCTAAGATATTAACTAAATTGACAATTATAGTAATGTATATGAAATCATGAGTATCTTTTCCTACTGAATTTGACTGAAACGACCAATTATTTCTCACTAATCAGCCTAATATTCATTGTACTGACAGAGCTTTTCCCGTCCTTGACTCTTAATGTACATTTTAATGTATTTTTTAAAAGATAATAGATTTTCCAAGAAAGCCTATGATTCATTCATTTTTTCAAAGGGAGGAATTAAACCCAGGACAATGTACTGAGGTGCCCAGATATACACAGTCAGCGTGCCCTTCAATGTTGGCGAATTTTTCAGAGTACTGAAAACTAATAATTCACAAACACACACACACACACACACACAAATGAACTCAAGAGAAGAGTAGAAAGATGTTCCTACACTCATTCTACCACTTGTCTGAATGCCTATATTAATGAAACACCACTTGAATATCCCTCCTCTAATTTACTTACATCTCCTGCCTCGTCATCATTCTGAGTTCCAAATAGTGCAGCTGCACCTCGGGCAGAGACTGACACACCTGCCCCAGCACCGGGACCAGTGACGATGGCAGGATCACAACTCATGTCCTGTTGAGGGAACAAGGTCGGCAGGTTCCTAAGTTAATTTACATTTTTTCATTACTCAGGATGACAAGAAACATTCTGATAATCCCACCTCCCCCCCAAAAAACTTTAAAACTTTTCCACAATAAGAATATTTGACATTTACCTTGTGCAAATATAAGTTTAAGATATAATATGATACAATAATCATCAACCATCTGCCATTTGGTTCTGGATCACATGGTTTTGGTTTTATTCCGATGTGGGTTGGGCAGCAATGGTCCAAGGAAGGTGACCCCCCTCCCCAAATTCCAGGGAATAAATCATGATCGGTTTCTAAACCAGGGGTATCAATCCTAACCCCTTCTGTCAATGATGGTTTGGGGGTTGGTGAAGACTCTTCTGCATAGTGAGGCATAAGGAAAATCTCCTGGTGACTTGAAAAAGATTGTCTCTCCTGACAAAAGGCAAAAAAAAAAAAAAATGCACAAGGAGAAATATATCTTTCTTCACACACTTAAAAACAGTCATTTGAAGATATGTGGTTTGGATCTGTATCAGATATTTTGCAACCATGAAGGGCAACCAAGAGATTTAAGGGAAGCCAAATAGAACCTTCATATTACCCAGTTGCCAAATTGAACCAGTCCTCCACTACTCATTGTGCAAGACAGTAATGCTCTCATTTTATTTAGTAAATCTGTTACTTGCAGCTGCATACTTTCAAACTGTTAAAATATTACTTCCCACTAATGCATTATTATTATAAACATGATTTTTTTCTATATGATGAGAGATAAAAATAGGAACTTTTAGTGATTTCAAAGTAATGTGCTTATGTGAACTGAGACAAATAGAAGGAGAAAAACTGACAAGAGGTAGTTTTCTTTTCTGCACAACAATCAGGTTAGTGCTAATAGTGTGTATTAAAGGAGACTGTTGAAGCAGCAGAAATGGATTTACCTACCAAAAAACCCCCAAAAACCTGCCTGGCCAGTGGTTGAGTGTCAATTCACGAACCAAGAGGTCAGTGGTTTGATTCTGGATCAGGGCACATGCCCAAGTTGTGGGTTCAATCCCCAGCAGGGGGTGTGCAGGAAGCAGCCAATCAATGTTTCTTTCTCATTGATGTTTCTATCTCTCTACCCCTCTCCATTCCTCTCTCTCTAAAATTGATAAAACATATGAAAATCATATTTAAAAAAAACACACACCATGATACATCCAGCTCCCTGGAGAAATGGCTAAATCTAGGGTGGAGGCAGGGAAAATGCAAGGTGAGCCTATCGCATTTGGCAGTGCTAGAAACCAAGAAAGTGTTCAAAAAGGATTAGGACATGTCAAAGACACTCAAGAGTCTCATGTGGTGTTATTTAAAGGGCAATTTTCCCATAATACTTCTCTCAAAGTTTTCCAGAGAACTACCCTTTCCCACCTGCCATGAGGTTCCCACCATCACAGTAATTCATTTGAATTAGGTAAGAAACGGTGTTGTGCACATGGGAAGACAATGAGTCTATCCAGTTGATGAAATGGTATGAATTAACCTACCAGATTAGCCAATTAATACTATAGAAGAACTGACCACTGGAATGGAGACAATGCTAGCTGCTGAAGACAAATGTCCATTTTACAGTTTTATAGCTTAAGGTTCTGCAGAGAGAGAGGAACAAAGATGTCTATAGCAACATTTAAAATTCTGGCATCAAATGTGTTATTTTATGCATAAAGGGGTTTGCAGTAAGTTTATATTTGGCATGACTAATAGTTTCATCACACTTAGAAGCAAGGGTATTATGAATAAAGGATCTCCCCATGCACTTTGCTACAGAAACTCATTAAAAGTTGTAAAAAAACATAATTACTGCCTGAACAATCTCACCATGTTTTCAATTGGCTCTGAAGATAGGAGCTATGGATTTAATCTACATCCCACTGTCCAAAGGAGGATTCTTGATCAGTTATAGTTATTAAAAACAAGTTTTGTAAGCATTCAAGTTTTTCTAATTATTTCTGTAATTTCTGGGTAGAAATTATTTGTATAATATTACTAAACTATAACTTGACTGTAATCTGCTTTTTAAATATTTTTTCTAGAAAATATTAATGTCTATTATTTCAGAATAAAGCTAAAAACATGTCACAAATAAACTCGTTTCATATGGGTAAGAAAAAAACACAAAAGAGCCTGAAAGGGCCCCCAGTGGCCAAAGTGGGAACAATTTGAGGAACAAAAGAAAGAACCTAGAGTTGGATTGCAATAAGCATTAATCCATACTGCTATAAATGAGCAATGGAATAATAAATGGCGAGAAAAGAATTCCAAATTATATAAGTAGATACTTCCCCCTTCTGGAGGTGGAACTGAAATTCCACTCATTTGGGTATGGGTTGGGATTTGTGATTCACTTCAAAAGAATACATTACAGAGACGAAAACTGGCAAACACTGCCTTAACTAAGTGAGCAGGTTAACACCAACAGTGCTAAGTCATGCTCATACATGTGTGTCTGACATGATGGGGTGAAAAGGGTACTTAATCTCAGTGCTATTCTTCCCCAAACCCAAAACAGTAGTCTATCCTGGATTAGATCTTGAAACATGAAAAGAACATTAGTGGAATCACTGGTGAAACCCAAATAAAACCTGGAGATCAGTCACTAATAACATGCCAATGATGTTTTCTCAATTTTAACAAATATACACATTAATGCAAGATGAAAATATTAGGGAAATTGGAAATGGGTGAGGGGATGGGGCCACCCTGGCCAGTGTGGCTCAGTTGGTTGGGTGTGGTCCCATACCTTGAAGGGAAAGGGTCTCGGGCTCTATTCCTAGTCAGGGCAAATGCCCGAGTTGGGTGCTCGATCCCCTGTGGGGGGCATGTAGGAGGTAGCCAATTGATGTTTTGCTTTCACATCAATGTTTCTCTCTTTCCCTCTCCCTTCTTCTCTCTCTAAATATCAATAAAAATATATTTTTTTAAACGGTTGAGGGGGTATATGATTTTTTTTAACTCTGTAACTCTTCTGTAAATCAGAAATTATTCCCATTTTTTAAATTATTTTTAAAAATCGGGCCATGAACTATAACTGAAGGAGAAAAACGAAGGGGCAGGATCCAGGCAGATTTTTGTTAAGATAATCAGAGCATACTGTTCTAACACTGCTGGAAGAGCGTGAGGTCCGGAAACTCAAATACCTGCTGCTCTTCCAAAGAAGACTACCCAAAGCACCCACACCTTCAAAAGTGAGAATTGTATCCACCAGATCAAAACCAGAACATCGTTGACCTTATCTGACAGTCTGATATTATCTTGATTTTTTTTGAATGATTCAGGATCTATATCAGACAAGTTTAATTTTAATTTTAATAATAATCTTCTCAAGCAAAACAATTGCAAGAGCAATGTTAGAAAATGAAGATATTTGTAAAACTGAGAGAATCTAATCCTTTAAAGTGCATGAATAGCATTTCTTCTACTTGCACATTCTAGACATGGAAGGAGCATAGTAATAACTTTCTGTTACTTAAGGTGGCTGCTATGGTTACTCTGCAGCTGTGATGTAACAAAAAATTACGAATATAGAATTATACACCTGAAACCTATATACTTTTATTGACCAAGTCACCCCAATAATTTCAATAAAAAATTATTAAGGCTATTTATAAAGAGGCAAATATAGCTTACCCTTGCAAAAGTGTCATTAATAATTTCAGGGAGGAGATAAATGTATTGATATTAGAAATTCAAAAACATCTATGAAGGGACAAAACTATACACCCTTAAGAAATAGAATTTTCTTTCTGAAATGAAGACACTCAGAATTATTATGGTAACCATCCTTTTGCATGCAATGCATAGGACAGCACTTAATAATATAAGTACAAAAAGAACAGGGCAGAAGCAGCGGATGTATCATAGGTGATGAACAAAAAAGAATTAGCCAAATATTTCCCTCGAGGTTGTTGAACGCACCAAATCCTGCTATATACCTGCTATACAGGTATTTTCTGACACTCCACTCCAGAGCCAAAAGGAGTGATATTTTAACCACTGTTCCTGCTTCTTGGGGCTCTTAGGTAAAATCGCCTTAGGAAGAACAGATAACCAACATCTAAAAAAGTTTGAGTTTTATTAAATCTTTCATTTTGGCCTCTTCGAACTTCAATGAAAAGCCCTTCGACATGTGATATGCTTGCATATTCGTTGCAATAAGTTACTGCCCACTGGATGCCAAATGTCAGGACCTTAGTATGCAAAATATATTATTCTTGCTTAATCGGAAACTTGACACTCTGTCTAAGTTCCTCTTTGTCTCAAGTTCCTTGAGACGGCTGATGTCATAACTTGACTCTAAAAAACCCCACAATAATGCAAATACAGATATTTATCTCATTAATAACAAGGGTGAAGTCCTTCTAATACAACTTGATCAGAGGTCAGCTTGGGGTCCCTCTCACAGAACAGGCAGATTTTAGGGAATGGCTTAACACTGATCTCTAGACTTGAATTTCCCACTAATAAAAGATAATATAATGTAGTATAAGACTTTGTATTCGTTCAGATCTTTTAACTCCTGAGAAGCTAATAAGCAACAACTGAATAAATGACTCTGCACTCTGTTTAGCAGCACAGATGAATCCTGTGGAGAACAGGATCCACCATGTCCAGAATCGAAGAAGGGACGGGCTATTATCATTCAGAAAATCAAAAGTAGAAAGCTGCTTCCTACTTAGCCATTGATTAACTTACACATGACTGCAAAATATACAAGCATTACATGTGACTAATTTTTAATCTGAACCTTAGACAAAAATACTTTAGTCTGTGAAAAAATAAGTAAATAAATAAAGATAATGAGTAAGGCATGAAAGGAAGCCAAATATTTGGAAATTCTATCTTTCAAAAATATTGTTTTCAAATCTGTGCATTATTTTTCAGGAGTGACTGCTATAACTTGACTTTGTATTGCTTTTGAGAATTTTCTTTTGTAGTAACCACAGGTTACCTTTATTTTCCAATGTTGTTTGTGCTTCTATAACTAGACTGAAAACCCTAACAATCAGAATCAGGCTTTATAGAGTCTTGTTTCCCCAGAGCTGAGTAAATTATCAGGTGTTTAGAGAACACTTGAGTATATGACTTAAAAAATGACAGATCTAGGTTGAACTTATATGCTTCAGAGTCTATGTGAGGATTAGTAATTTGCAGAGTTAACTCTTTTAGCATGAGTGTTTTCTTGACTCAGAAATGTTCCAAGGAGGTGTTGATGCAACTGATGCTGTGTGCTAGCCTTTAGAACAGTTTTCACCTTCTTTCTCAAGTGCTGTTATTTGAGGACTTGCACTTATATCCTGGAAAGTTTGGCCTCTGGCTTCTTATTTCCCTGAATAAATATCATAATAGCAACTTCCTTTTTTAAATTTAAGCCTTCAGAATTTTAATCCACTTAAGTCCTTTCCCTGTGGTGTGTAATCAATACTCAGGGTTTATTCTCTTTTCCAAAGAGTCTTTATTATAAAAGTTAATAGCTTTCTAATCTCCCCTCACAAGTTATATTTCTAGGACAATACATGCAAAAAACTTATTTGGTTATTGCCCAATTGTTTAGCATTTCCTACTGGGCTTTGATTAATTTCAGTTGATGATTAATATTAATCCACTTGGCTTTAAGTAATACAAAATGTGCCAGAGTTAGAAATTAGATAAAGGAGTCTAAATTTTAATTTTTGAAGGAGAAATTGAACTGTAAAATATACAATTAAGGGGAGGGGAATGTCAGTATAGTGTTCAGAAAAGTGTTTAAAATATCTTTTATTACACAGTTTACACCAAGATAGTTTGGTATTTATATTACTCTCACATGCAAGACATTTTGCTCACAACTAATTAGTCTTTTTTAGGACTTTTCAACTCTACATTATCAGTTTGGCCTCTGACTTCTTATTTCCCTGAATAAATACTATAAAGGAACTTTCTTTTTTAAATTTGTAATGGGTGACACTTGATAATTTTTATATGAAGTTGACTCAATTGACTTCAAATGCATGACATTATTTATTGGTGACTCAACTCCCTGCAAGTTCCACCTACAAAGTAGGATTTCCATTTGTTGTCATAAATGGGTGCAGTCATTATTAACGTCAGCACTCACAGCACAACACATCACTCCTTGGGGAGTCTCCATTTCTGAGTGATGAGCTCTTCTTGCTCATGTTTGTGCCTCAGTTACAGTGCTTTCTAAATGCCACATACCTTCTCCAGTTTAATCACTGGGCAGAAAAAAATGAATCAAAAGTATTGACTGTATATTGAATGGCCCATGGGAAATATGAGAACTTTTTATGGCTTTTACAAGGGAAACATCTTTTACTTATTAACCTCTTATTATTTAAATAGGCAATATATTTGTTTAATTAATATCCTGTATTTTCTCTTGACAAACTGGACTAGCAGTTACTTATGAAAATATTATGCACATAGTTCATTATTTTGTTAAGATTTGTATAGTGAAAGCTTTCTTTATCTGAGCACACCTATAGAAAAAGTTTGACGTAAGAAATAATAATGAACAAAATAAGATTTCATTGAAATATATGCAATTTTGTTGTAGAACATTTTCATTAACTCTACCTTATCATAGTTGGCAAAATCTGTGTGTGACTTTAAGACAAAATTGGTCAGAAAGAGAAGAAAAGATTAGTATACATCAGTCTCTTTTAACTCATTTGTTAAGAAAAATAGGTCTTTGGACTTAAAAGTCTACTGAATAATCTATTCAAAATGTTCAGTGGAAACATATTTTTAAATTACAATTAACTTGAAATAAAATTGCTTGAGGAAGTCAAAGAATTCCAGACAGTGTCTCCTCACACCACCAGAAGAAGCTTCGTCAGCAGCCTGATATTTAAAAATTAAATTCTGCACTGGAGCCAAGGCCTGTGCTCCCCAAATAACCAATAAAAGGTAGTTGTAATTGCTGGGAAAATAAATTGCTGAGTGGAGCATGTGAAAAAAGCAATTAAAAACTTTTTTTTTCTAACCACAAAATGTCCTGCCCCAGGAAAAAGTGGAACCTGCTTTCCCTAACTTGCAGAGAATGCAGTAAGAAAGATTGTGCTAGAAAATGACTTCTTTTTCTTCCTCTGACATCAGCCTGAAAAAATCTTCTTTTTCCCCTCTAGGTACGTATTTAGTGTGGTGTTTTGTTGTGCTCTAAAGCTTGAGTCAAATGGAGCTGCTAACAAGCCATATCTTTGCCCCTTGAAGCTCTCCCAGACGCCCTGCCCTCCTAATTGCCCAGTGCAAGTGCAGCATTAAGATTCTGGGGCCACAGCTAATCGCTCCTAAGTGCTGGAAGCAGGAGAGCTCTTACAGAATGAACAGCAATCAGATATGGTGAGCAGATGGCTGCTCCGCATTGCGAGGGCTACCACCAAAGACATCCTTCATTTAGAGTGTGCCAAAAAGCCACGGATAGCTCTATTAACACTGTGGGGGTTTTTTATTAGTTAAACGGCTTTTTATATTTAACTGAAACTTTAAAGGGCTTACACAGGCACATTTTCTCCCATTAGCAATCAGTCTTCTCAATAAAAGATCTTCATCACTGACTGCTTATCAAATTTCTTTTGCGTTCTCAGTAATTCACTGTATGGCTTTGAGTTTTAACTGATTATTAGGTGTAATGAGTGCTTGCTCAGGGACAGCTTCACTCAGTAAAGTTATTGTGTTTTGAAAGTATTTTACACCTTTAGAATTTGAATATTCCTATAAAGTCAAAAAGCTACAAAGGTGTACTGCCCAAAAAGAGAGGGACTTTTTTCTTGTCTTAGTTTTAATCAAGTAAACTTTTTAAATTGCAGTGCTATTGATTTATATTGTAAGACTTAAAGTTTTTTCTATGAGTTTCTATAACAATTTATATAGTTGAAGGTGAACTGCTAGTGGCCTGATACCTGCAGCAAAGTGCACTATTACATGTTTTTTGCTAGTGGGGTAAAGGAAGTAGAGCCTTTGAGTAGGAAGTGCCCCGTTGTAGTCTGATGGGTTAGCGCCAGAGTGGAGGCAGGAATTGTGATAAGATTTGTCTTGGGTAAGTCATTTCTTGGGCATAGGATTTATCTTTATAAAAATATATTTGATATTTCTGGTAAAAGTCTTTGGGTTATTAGATTCACGGTGCCATTTGTTTTGCTTTTACTGTAATTCACAAAAAGAATCATCTAATTAAGAGACTGACTGGATACAAGAGTCTTAAAGGAAATAGAGACCTCACAAAATGAATGTATTCTTTTGTTGCTAGAGCTTACAAAGCACTATCTTTCCAACAGTTTAAGAAATTAGATTGTTAAGTATATATATATGTGGTATGGTCAGTGGGTGTTTATTTGCATTCCTATTTTGTCTATGGAGAAGACATTTAATAATTTAGGGTACAGAAAAAAATGTTGCACCATCTTGGGAAGATGCATATTTATTCAGCCTTCTTATTATGAATTTTAGAGTTTGAACATAAATCTTAAAGAACACAGAACTATTCTTTTAAGGTGGACATTTGCATAACACCTTTCTTTTAACCTCCCATTCACAGTCCTCGTATAGGTCATGGTTTGCTAATTTCTCACCACATCCTAGGTTTTAATCACCTGATCCATCAACAGGACCTCTCACACTTTCTTTATTCATCTTGTCAGTAAGTGACATTGTTGGTAATGAAAACAACAAATCTATTGATAGCATCCCTCAATGGAGTGGAAGGCATCTACATTAGCTCTGGCTTGGAAACCAGTCTATTCTATTACAATTGACCTTCTCTTGCTGATTACCACACAAATCATAGCCCTTTACCCCCCATGCTCATCTATTAGAGTATATTTCCTGCAGCCTTTCAATTGCCTGACTGCAGTTGGTAATTGGATTCATGTTTGAAGCACAGCACTATAAGGAAAAGCTTGGAATAATTCACATGAAACACCCTGGCCTAAGGCTGAGACCATATGTTATACTCAGATTTGTATCAGTGAAGCTTATTGCTTTAGCAACAAGCAAACCCATTCACATGTCATAAAACTGTTCTATTTTAGAGCTAATTTACCTAGAGCTGTCAATGTAACCAAATATCTACAAAATTGTAATATTAAAGGGATGGGGAAAGTTTCTTGATTTTGTAAAATGTTTAAAAGAGGGAAAAAAAGAAAATATTTGGTAGATTGTCCTATCTCTCCTCCTGAATCTCATAGTCCGCCACAAGTAACCTAGAATTATGTAATGTAAAGATTAGAGACCACCAAAAAGCCAACAATTTGGCAGCTATCCATTTTTCAGCTTTTACTACTCAGTGCCTACAAGCATTCCAATTTTGTATCATTTTTCTCAAATTGATGAGTTGTTTCTTGTCTGTTATTAAGAGAGACAAATACTTCTTTAATAAATTTACTGTTAGTGACTGAATAGTATACATAGATTTAGAAACATATGAAAATGACTTAACAATCATGTATCATTGATATGTTTACCCCCTGTCTAATGTTCCTTAATTTGGATCTTAAGAAAACTTTATAAATTCTGAAATACTAGAGAAAGTTTTGTTTTCTCTTCAAAGAAAAATAAGTTTTTTCAAATCACTAAATAATCATTTCATATAATTCTCCTTCCTTATTAACATAAACCCTAGTGGTGTACATGAATTCATATGACTTGCTCCAATAATTATTGATGTAGTTGAGAATTATCCAAACATCCATCTCATAACATCTTGGGGTGAAGTAGATATGAAAGATCTCATTTGTCCAATTTTGCAGATAGACAAATTCAATGATGCAAGATCTTGAAACAATTCAACCAAAAGATTATAGAAACATACCTCTGAGACATAACTATAAAGCTCTTGTGTCTTATCATAAGTACAACCCATGGCAACAATGATCAGTTACCTTGCAGATGGAGAGAAGAAAATGACAGTTTCTATTTCTATATGACTGAAATAATTGTTGTATTTATATTTGAATATGAATATAACTGAGCCTTAGGAAGTCAAATAAATAGTGATGCAAGTGTATACAACTTCACAAAATTCCCAGTGCATATGTCTAAGTGCTAGAAATATGTTTAATCTTATAAATGTGCTCAAAAATTCAGCTACTCCCTGCTATCTTCTTCATTCTGGGAACTAGAGAACATCATTTTCAAAGCAGAACAGTGTTCACTCTCTTTCTAAGTTAATTTGTTTTCTGGCTTATAAAACAAACTTTCATTCAGAAGCTTTAAAATAAAAGAGCTTTAAAGGCTTCTGTTTCTTGGTTAAATTAAGTCTAAATTAATGAAATTAATACTAATAAAAGATTAAATTAACTACACATGATTATCGCAAAAGACAAACTTTGAAAAATTATCAGATAATTCTAATGCAACTATTGCCCTCAGAAAACAGAGAGGCTAATGCATTACAATGTATCTTCTAAAGTGACTATCAAGTGGGAGAGGATGATTATACTTACCTATTTTGAAATTAATAAAATATTTTCTGGTTAATTTTTTTTCCTGAGATCAAACTATTGAGACATATGGTTTGTATCAAAGAAGCTTTGTCACCACTTAGACTTTTTTATGTATTGGTAATTATTCTTTCAAATTAATAAACATTATACAATCAAGATGCAAGATATTTGTATTGGCCCCAGTAAGAGCTATATGCTTTTCAGTTTCATGCATAACACTATGAAGAGTTAATCAGATCATCACAGAAATATTACATTTCAGATTTATACCATAGTCAACATCTACTCCTCTATTATGTTTGGTATTCCAAATTTGCATTAAATAAATAAAGATGAATTTTTTAAAATAAATTAATATTTTTTAAAAAGTTCAATTCCTTACAAATATATTCCATTGAATGGCACCCTACAAGTATGTTTAATGAGCACATTAATCTTTTATTTTGGATTCCTAGGTATTTTAAACTACTAAAAGTCTACATTTAATTTCACATACCTAGTTCAGACTTGATGTTTTGCAGAATCTAGTGGGACAGTAAGGTTGTTTTCATTTTTTGCTTTAAAAACTAATCGGGGTTTACTCAACAAGTGTAATGCAGTATGTAAATTGTTTTGTTTGTTTGTTTTGTTTTTTGTTAATCTGCACCAGAGAATATTTTTTCCATTGATTTTTTTAGAGAGTGGAAGTGAGGAGAGACAGAGGGAGAGAAACACTGATGTGATAGAGAGACATCGGATCGGTTGCCTCCCGCGCGGGCCCTGCCCAGCCCAGGGTGGAGCCTACAACCGAGGGATTTGAGCCCTTGCTGGGGAATTGAACCCCAGATGCTTCAGTCCTTGGGCCAATGCTCTAACCACTGACATCACCAGCTAGGGCCAATATATAAGTTTTAAATATGTGCTTCTAAGGATTTCAAAACACATAAATAAAATTTTAATAAACTTTTAAGTTTCCAAAAATGCACATATTGCTTGTGTCTAAATTTTTAACAAGTTAAAAGTAAGTTTGGGGTGTGGAGCAGGGGAGTTGTAACTGAAATTTGAGTATTTTTCAATGCCATAAACTTTGAGGAGCATTTTAAGTTATTGCTTCAAATGTCCAATAGTTCTAAACTATTCTAAACAATATTGCAGAAATATTGGGTAATTAGTGTCAGTATTTCCCACGAATGTATACAGGTTAAAATCTATCTCTAATTCTTCTCTTCTGGGCATCATACTTTACAAATGGAATGAAATCCCTTTTTTTATAATCTTTTATTTGTCAAAGTTGGGATCATTGTTCTCATTTTCCTTTTTATCTGAAATTATTTTATTCAGAAATTGATAAAAATTTGGAATGTTTTTTGAGAAATGAAATTTCTAACAATTCTCAATAATTTAAAAATAATGGGAGGGAAATGGTGGCTGTAAACTTACTGAAGAAGCCGCAAGGACAAACTAAAAACTTCAACTTAAAAATTACAAGTTTTGCCTGGCTGGTGTGGCTCAGTGGTTGAGTGTCAACCCATGAACCAGGAGATCATGGTTTAATTCCTGGTCAGGACACATGCCGGGGTTGAGGGCTCGATCCCCAGTGGGGGGCAGGCAGGAGGCAGCCGATCAATGACTCTCATCATGGATGTTTCTATCTCTCTCCTCCCTCTCTTTGAAATCAATAAAAACATATAAAACAGTAAAATTAAAATAAAAATTAGGAGTTTTATTATCCTGCCACCAATTACATACCGCCTCCCTAGACACATTACTTGATATCTCTGTTCTTGAAAATCTTCATCTGTGAAATAGCCAAAAGAAAGAGAGGTATATTTCACTGAAACATTGTAAAAATAACATAAGTTACATGAAACATAAAGTTTTTGTCCACTGTCTTAAACAGTGTGTAGATATGCTTCCTGATAAGCAGGAAAACAGAAAAATGTATAGAACTTTTAGTATCTAAATATGAGCCAGAACAGTAGTAGAGAATAGAAAGTGGCATTTACAAGTTATACAAATCAATGGTTTCAAACTTCATTTGGAGATGAAACTAATTAGCCTTGCTTTGGAGATTTAATGAAGTGAGTAAGTGCTTAGAAAAATACAGACAAAACGGATTCCTCACTTACAAGAAGTGAAGACTGTGAAGATACGCTGCGATTTGCTTTGCGCAGTAAATAACTGCAGTAAGAAAAATAAAGAGGAAAGGATAAAGATACTCAGAGTTTCCTACAAATACAGATTTGGTTTGATTTTCTCATTACAGTTGACCAAATACACATAAAACATAATCTTTATAGCTCACAATGCTAAGCTTATAGCACTGCTCAATTAGCGGCAGCTTACTTAAATACATAGGAAAATAGGAAGTAATAAACTGTGTCTGGGAAGCTAGTCCTAAAAGTGAAAAAATCTATAAAATGGTGCTAAATGTCACCCATATATCATACTACTTAACCATAGATTAATTCCTCAAACAATGTCAGGTCTTCCCTCAATATGGTAAACATATATTATTTATTTATTTTATATATTAATTTACACAATATATATTTGCCTTTGAGCAGCAAAGCCATGTGTAACACAAACCTCTTAATACCAATTTTGGGCAATAATCTTTTCTAATTATTCAACAAATATTTACCGATGCTGTTGGCATAACACTTAAAGAAATGCCTTCTTGCCTGGCTGGCACAGCTCAGTGGCTGAGCTTCAACCTATGCACCAGGAGGTCAGAGTTCAAGTCCGGGTCAGGGCACATGCCCAGGTTGCGGGTGCAGGAGGTAGCAGATCAATGACTCTCTCATCACTGATGTTTTTATCTCTCTCTCACTCTCCCTTTCTCTCTCAAATCAATAAAAACACTGAAAGAAAGAAAGAAAGAGAGAGAGAGAGAGAGAGAGAGAGAGAGAGAGAAAGAAGAAAGAAAAAGAAAGAAAGAAAGAAAGAAAGAAAGAAAGAAAGAAAGAAAGAAAGAAAGAAAGAAAGAAAGAAAGAAGGGAGGGAGGGAGGGAGGGAGGGAGGGAGGGAGGGAGGGAGGGAGGGAGGGAGGGAGGGAGGGAGGGAGGGAGGGAGGGAGGGAGGAAGGAAGAAAGAAAGAAAGAAAGAAAGAAAGAAAGAAAGAAAGAAAGAAAGAAAGAAAGAAAGAAAGAAAGAAAGAAAGAAAGAAAGAAAGAGAAAGAAAGAAAGAAAGAAAGAAAGAAAGAAAGAAAGAAGAAAGAAAGAAAGAAAGAAAGAAAGAAAGAAAGAAAGAAAGAAAGAAAGGGAGAAGAAAGAAGGAAGGAAGGAAGGAAGGAAGGAAGGAAGGAAGGAAGGAAGGAAGGAAGGAAGGAAGGAAGGAAGGAAGGAAGGAAGGAGGGGGAGGGGGAGGGAGGGAGGGAGGGAGGAGGGAGGGAGGGAGGGAGGGAGGAAGGAAGGAAGGAGGAAGAAGAAAGAAAGAAAGAGAGAGAAAGAAAGAAAGAAAGAAAGAAAGAAGAAAGAAAGAAAAGAAAGAACAAAGAAAGAAAAAGAAAGAAAGAAAGAAAGAAAGGAGAAAGAATGAAAGAAAGAAAGAAAGAAAGAAAGAAAGAAAGAAAGAAAGAAAGAAAGAAAGGAAAGAAAGAAGATAAAGAAAGAAAGAAATAGAAGAAAAGAGAAGAGGAAAGGCTCCTGACCGTCTCGAACCGCGCCCGCCTGTCCCCCGTCCCATCATATGATTATCAGGCGTCATGTCCCCGAACTAACATCAAACCGCCGTAATTAGTGATACCATATCACTTGACATTCATGGCAAAGACCATTATTTCTCAAAACTCTCTATACTTCGGAGTGAATTTTTTTAAGTTTATAAAATTATGAATATTTATATCAATTTCAATTGCATATTTGTAATTAAGAATCTAGATGACCAATTTCAAGAGAGACAGATGTCAGAATGTAGGACAGAGTCATCAAAATAATTCCAGAGAGTTTATTTTTGGTTCATAATTGGTGATATTTTCAGATTTCAATGCAGATATAGTATCTTCATAGACATTCAAGTAATCAATTCAAATGGTTTTAGAATAAAATCACAAAATCATACCAATTTATAAATCTTCAATGCGGTATCTAGACTAGTCTAATGTCTACTTCAGAGAAACACACACACACACACAACACGTACTCCTAGGATGATTCCATAACCTTGTTTATAGGACATTCCAGTGTATACATTCCCCTCCAATAAGTAAATAAAGAAATCAATATGACAAAGAGGTCAGGCAGTATTATTAAATTATCTGCCAGTTCAGTTGTATTTCTACAAAGACCAAGTTGAAAAACCATGCTCTTTATCTTCTGGCAGAAATCCAAAAGCAAAGCAAAGCAAAGAGAACTCTTTGAAGGGACAGGATAGGAGACTTCCATGCAGGTGGTAGGTTGTCTAAAGACAGCATTTCTTTTAACTTTTGTAATAACACCAAAGTTTATTAAACATGTTTGTAGCTCTTCCAGCTCATATGAGGTGTTTTGCTCATAGTTCTTGTCTTGGCATATAAGAGACGATAAAATTAAACATAAGTTTTCAATTCTGTGGAAATAAAAATTTCTACTGTTTAAGATAGTTTAGACACACATGGCACCTGTGTAGCTTAAATGGGCATGAGAATTTATGTTAAAATTTTCAACTGACAAAATTTAAAAATCAGGCTGTTCTTAATCATTAACCATGAAATTTTAAAGAAGATACCAAATAAGCTATAAACATATGTCGCAAATAAGTGGAGCTATGAGAATAGAAATAACAATATAGTTCAACAGAGAAACTAAAGAATTCACCTGTAAGCATGTTTTTGGCCAGGTCAGCTACTGGCATTGGCTTCCTCATGCTTTCAGGCGCAAAGCTAGACTATATTTCCCAGCTTCACCTGCAGTTAGATTTGGCCAAGTGAGTGTTAACTGAAGTAATGTTATTCTCCATTCTAGTGGCTGCAATGGAAATGTCTCCCAAGGCATGTTGGAGCCACGTTAAATGCAGAGACACAAAATGAATGACTATCCTAGGAGGACAGCGTCACACACAGCTAGCCACACCAGCTTGGCTCTTACCTACGCGGAAACCCATTCTCATTGTCTTAAACAATTGCGATTGGGGTTCTGTGTGCTATACCACCTAGCGTTACTTTCACTCAAAGGTTCCCAAACTTCAGCATAAATCAAAGTCACCTAGAGGGCTTGTTAAAACACATCAAAGGGCCCCCGCCTCAGTTTCAGATTCAAGGAGTTGGGGTAAAACCCAAACATTTACATTTCTAACCAGTTCCCACACCCTGCTGCCCTTGGTACCACACTGTAAGAATCGCTTCTTTAACTAATACAACACGCTTACGGTAAATATAAACCATTTTGTATTGTATTTTTCTCCCCCACCCCTATACTTACTTGGGTAGCACTCATGTAAGAATTTGAACTAGTGTCTAAAATGGATAAATGCTTCAGAAATCCAGAATCAATCTTAATTTTCCTATTTCTACCCTTTTTTTCATAAACGATTCTTTCTTTGTTAAGCCTAATGACAGATTTTCAGAGTTCATCAAAGAGAAATTATTATTCTAAAATACATTGTGAATTCTTAATTGGATTAAATTTATCTGTGTTTTCTGTTCTGTTTTCTTCAATAAGCTACAGGCTGGTGATGTGCTGGTTGGTGTAACTCACCTTAAACTTATGTAAGCCTTTTTCAACATCCACTTGCCTTGTTTCCTTTGATTGCTATCTTTTTTTCACTCCAGAGCCCTTTAAATACTCTCTGTGCTCTCCTGGGCATTTGTAAATGACAGGGAACCCAGTGACTGCCTTTCAGAACCTGCAAATCTCTCCACAACTAAGATCTCCAATTATTGCTTGAGTTCCTGTTTCTTGCTTTCCTAGAACTTCCTCTGCCATCTCATAAATATTTGAACACATTCAATCATGTAAAGGTTCATAACATTTGCTTTGTCATTTTCCTTAGAAAATTTTGAAAAAAAGCCTATGTTTTTAGCTAAATTAAACTATAGAAACAGAAAGAAATCTTTATAGGTTTTTTTTTTCCCCTCAAAGATGCTCTGCTACAAATGATAGAATCAAACACTAAAGATATACACAGACCCTTAATTAAAAATGTATGTCTATCCACCTACCTATTTAGCATCCATCAATCTATCTATCTATTGTGGACGAAAAGGGGCCACATACTAGACCTGCAAAGCTCAGGGCACGCTTTTGTGGTGGCCTTGCAAACTCAGAGACCTAAAATAACCACAAAGGATGGTCTGAAATTAAAACTTTTTAAACATAAGCAGTTTAGGGTTGGTAGCCACATAAGCAGTTTAGGGTTGGTAGGCAGTATTTTTCCCTAACAAAGGGTAATTTTCACCTTAACTAAGCCTGTGGCTTGTTTCTTGCATGTGAGATAACATAGCTGATTAACATACCTTTGCAAAATAGAGTAATGTCCCCTTTTTCTGGGCTCTCAGTGCACTAGGGCAGGGACCACAAATCCTCTCATTGTTATTATCTTGTTAACTGTTGACTGTTAACTATCCAGCACCCACCTATGTAAAAGAAGTGTGTGTCTATCATTTTACTTGTTATCCAAGCCCAGAGGCTTCCCCGCTTTGCTCCCTCCCACCTCCCTAATCTATCAGCAATGAATTTCCTGTAACCCACTCAGGTCTTCTCCCTCAATTGTGCCTATAAAGCAGGGCGCAAAACTGCTGTTCTCGGGAGCATTATCTCAATCCTTTGAAATTCTCCTTCCTAGCACCTGTCAACAGTTTGGCTCAAATAAACTCACAAAACTTCTTCACAGGTTTGAATGTTTCTTAGGGTAACACTGTCTATCTACATACATATGTAGTTATATGTAGAGAAAGATACATATAGATATAATACAAAGTACCAAATATCTCTAAAGCAAATAATTCAAAATAAGCCATCTTCTCTGTAAAATGGGGACAAAGAATCTAGGACTAAATCATAGAATTTTGTAATAATTAAGGAAAGGCATATAAAATAATGCCTGGTACAGTGCTTAGAACGTTAGCTGCTACTAATACTGTTTTTATTTTAGTTCCTCAGTGGGCATTTTAAGGAGCAGCGATCTCTACTGATGGCTAGCAATGTCTCACAGGCCCCCTTTATTCTAGAAATCAGTACAGGCTTTGGGGGTTATGATTAGCTTCAGGTTGGGGATAGAAGGCTACCCTTTGGGGTAGGAGGCTGTGGCTCTACAAAATGTGGGGATAACAAATTTAGAGGTTACCAGACAAAAAAGGCAAAAGTAAATATTTTCAGTGATGCCAGAAAAGGGTCTTTGCCTAATATATGAGCCTACTTGTACCTAGAATTATTAAATACATTTTTAAAAGCCTTTATTCCACAGATTTTCTTAAGACTTAACAAAGGTATTTGAATGATGACACAGCCTTTTTTTTTTTTTTTTTTTTTGGAACTGGAGCTAGGAAAAGAATAGACAGAGAATTAGGATATAGTGATCCAAGGGGAGTATGGAGACTTGGAACTGCTAAGCAGAAAAAGTGAACCAAGAGGGGCCTGGAGACAGATTTTGCGGTGGTGGATGCCCTTATGTTTGTGCTGGTTTTTCCTGCATGCCCATGAACTTGGAGCTCTGGAGTGCTGAAAGCCCAAGAGGCATTGGCCTCTTAAAACGGAGCAACATTATTATTAAAAGTTTTTTTGCAGCTTTTTACACTCTCTAAAGTAGCTTTAAAGAATGCATTAATTTGTGCATAAGGTGACGAAGGTAGCCCCAGGGAATAAAAAACTGAGGAAACTACAGGAGAAAAAATAGTTGTTTGATATTAAGACTTAGTTATATTATCATATAAGAAAGTAGACTGAATCACCTTAAGCCTCAGTGAGTTTTTTAATATTGTAAAATGATATTTTCTTTTTAAATTTTTATTTAATTAGAACTCATTTTGCTTGGGAAAATATTAAAGAAACTTTTAAGAATACATCATTAGCTTGGCTGGCGTGGCTCCGTGGCTGAGCTTCGACCTGTGAACGGGGAGGTGACGGTTCAATTCCCTCTCATCATTAGTGTTTCTATCTCTCACTCCCTCTCCCTTCCTCTCTAACATCAATAAATCAATACAAACATATTTTAAAAAAACACATAATTAAGATAATATAACAATTTATAGGGTGAACAGAATGAAGAATATCTGTATATAAACTAATACTAAAAGTAAGCCAGGAATGAGGCCAAATAAATATGTATACCATAAACAGCTATATGTACTAGTTTTAACAGGATACAGGTTTGGGGAGAATTATAACTGACTTTTATGAGAATTCAAATGTGATGATGTGAATAAAAGTGCTTGACATTCTACATGGTACTATTGGAGTGCTATTGAGGTTTTTAATAAAATTGTATAGAATTCTTCAATAAATTCATTCTTTTCTTCTCTCCCCCAACCCATCTAGAACCAATATCCACATACTATGGAGAGGTGGTTGTTTTTGGGGGGTTTTTTGTGTTTTTTTTTTTCTGGTTCCTGTTTCTCAAAGCAGATGGGAAAAGAAATGAACTGAATTTTTGAAAGTCTGGGTAGCACAGCTTCAATGAGAACATGGGCCTTCATAAATCTGAATTACTTAGTAAAAGGAGCCGGACTCTCCTCCCTTTTGCATTTCCTTGGCTTTCTTAAAGAGGTTTCACAAACTTTTCAGGTACTAAACAGCTCTACCTATATATACATATACACAGGTGTAGATATACACATATGTGCATATATATATATATACACACACATTACATATATATAGATTTAATATAAATCGAATTAAATTTGCCATAAGATATCCATGTGGGCATAAAAATGCAAAAGTATTAAAAATCATATTTTACATTCTTTCTACAAAATAATTTGAAATATTTGAAAAAATAATGCAAAGCAATAATTCAAAAAATATTTCCACTCTAATATATGCCTGGGTTCAACGACCCATTACGTGTGCGCACAGGCATGTGAGAGAAACACCTGGGCCATGCCCAAATGAAATAAAACTGTACCACCTGGGGAATAAATGCACATATCTCTAATACCTCAACATTGATACCAGGAACCCTAACAGAATTCATATGTGTAACAAAGTAATATTCTTTATAAGTAAGCACTTGCTTGTCCCTCTGGACATTGCTGGAACATAGGAAATGTGCTGGAAGCCAGTTGGCAGAGGCTGTTCATTTCTGTGCCTGGCACACTGAAAATAATGCAGACCTATGTCTTTGCTGTGAGTTGGTGTGAGTGATGTTATCAATGTGTCTCAGTCCAATTCCGTTTCATTCTTTCCATAATATATCCTTCCAAAAGTACAGTCTGTAACTTTTTCAATAGTACTAGGGAACTATATTTATCCCCAATTTAATGCAAATTTAATATCAGGACCTATTTCCTAGAGAAAAAAATTTTAAGTAGCACCCATATTCAATATGATTTATGTTGTCGCTCAAAATAACTGTGAAATTATTCAGTAATTTAAAATCATTTTATCATAATGTATATTTTGAACCATTTTTAAGGATCAGAAGAGTCACAGCATTTGACTGGCGTTCTAAGAACACTTCAATTCTATGAAACCCCACTGATCTCAATTGGTGTATTCACCCCAGAATGTTTATCCGCCTCTGGACTTCCCCTGTGGGTTTAACTAAGGGTATTTGGGACTCTCAGTACTGACTCGATTAAAACAAAACCAATCCTCTTTCTTCTACTATTTCTCTTCTTAAAGTTCTCATCAAGTGGCCCTTTCCTCCTCAGTAAATCACATCAGTGGCAATTTTAATGCCGCACTGGTGATGAAGACCTACCTAGGCTGTTATCAGGTTTTCTGTTAAGTAGCTTCTAACCTCTCTCCAATCTACTCTCAGCTTCTACTTTATTTTTTTTTTTAAATATATCTTTATTGATTTCTGAGAGAGGAAGGAGAGGGAGAGAGAGAGATAGAAACATCAATGATGAGAGAGTCATTGATCGGCTGCCTCCTGCACCCCCCCAACTGGGGATCGAGCCCGCAACCCGGGCATGTGCCCTGACCGGGAATCGAACCCCAATCGCCTGGATCCTAGGTCGATGCTTACCCGCTGAGCCAAGTCCGGCCGGGCTCAGCTTCTACTCTTACATTTACTCTATGGACCACTGCAACCTCCTCCTGACCTGATTCTTGATTCAACAAGATTATCTCTCCCCTTAAGCCTCAAGTTATCCTTACTTGAATTTTCAGATCACTGCCAACACTGTCTTTGGCTGACATTGACCACGACTCCCTTTCTCTGCCTATTTAGGTTGATTCATCTCTGTGGTTCCCTACAGGATTCACTCTCCTTTCTTTCCTGAAATAAATGTGTTTCTCTAAGCCTACTTAACAGCAGCTCACTTGAGGAGCTATTTTAATCCTGCTTTATTCCTGAATTCTTTAAGTAGAAGACAAAAAGTTATTTCACTTTCATCTCATCCCTTACATATTGTATCCATTCTATCTTTCAACTTATTTTAGATTTTTGTATTTTAAGTTGTATTTATACACATCTTAATTTCACACACATTTTTATAGATATCTACGATATTATCAAAAACACTAAGGTAAGAAAGATTATGTCTGTATAAATCTTCATAGGACAAGCGAAACCTCATGTCCAAACAGGAATTTTGGTATTGATTTAATAACTACAAAGCTGTTCTTAATAAATGTAGAGAAAAATGTATGTGAATTTGAATAATCAAGCTGACATTTCATAAATTAATGATTAACTACTTTTAAAAAACCTGAATAATTACAATTAACATAATACTACTTAAGTAATCTTAATAAGTATTGAACATTAGAGTTTTAAATAGATGCTCAACATTAACTATAATCAAAATCATAATGTAAAGTAGAAGTCTAAAGAAATATGCAATAAAATAAAAGAAAATATCAAACTTATTTTACTAAAAAAGTAAGTGTGAGTAAAATTTGATTTATACTGTTTCTTAATGTTAACAGCTATTAAAAATTCATAACCTGGATCTTACACAACATTAGTAGTTCGGAATTGTATCTGTAAAATTAGGTCCATTCTTGAGTAGTAGAAAACCCAAAATAATAGTGTCTTAAACAAGATATTGTTATCTCTCATGTAATCCAAACAAGTTTAAGTCTAATATGAAAGTTTCTTCATCATCACATTTTCAGATTCCTTTGATAACATTGCCCTGTGCTCCTCCACACATGGTTACACTTTGTGGTCAAAAGACGCTACTTAAACTCAGCCATCACATATGCATTTCAACCTGTACATTTCAGCCTAAAGGAAGGAAGCGAGGGTGAAGAAGGGTGCTCATTCTTGTTGAGAATACTCTCCAGGAGTCACAATATCCCTCTGGCTAGAATTAATCACCTGTACTCACCTGGCTACCAGGGTCTCAGGGAAATATGGTGTTTATTTATTGTGTCTAATAAATATCAGTGTCACACTATTAAGAAAGAAACTGAGAGTTGATATTGAGAGACACCTAGCAGCCTGCCACAAAGTCATAATTATAAATTTTATATTCAAACACAAAGTCAGTCTTCTAATTTCCTTCACAAAAAATGTAAGTGACCTAATTCAAGCCATTGCCAGAGAATGACTCCCAGTATTTGTGTGGGCCTACCAGATGACAACTCTCATCTCCTGGACTTGGGGTCATTATGCTCAGAGCCTGAAGCCAGTGGGGCCACCAATCAGGACCTGAGAACAGGATCAAACAAGAGCTAAGATATGGACTTTGTGATATCATTTGAGCTTTGAATCAAACTGTGCCTAAGACCAGTTATGCATTTATGTGTCAATAAATTTGTTTCCATAATGGTAGGTCCATTTTAGCCAAGATTTTCAAATGTTTTCTCAACTCAGTATATACAAGATAGTTGTTTATATTCACAAAAGCAGTGTCTATTTACTTAAAATTCTTATCAGTATTTATATATTAAGGGGGTGCTACATTTGCAAAATAACAATAAAATATTAGCATAAAGAAAAATATTTCATGTATTTTATCAAGATTTAAAAAATGGTTTATAGCCTGTAGACAAACACTGTATAAATATAATGCAGGCCACAAATGTGAGCCACTCATGTGATTTTAAGTATTCTCAGTAGTCATAACTAAAAGGTAAAAATAAAAACATAAAATTAGTTTAATATATTTTGTTTAACCTATCATGTCAAAATAATAATAACATTTTAACATGTAATCAATACAAAAGTTATTGAAAATACATTGCATTCCTTTTCTTATACTATGTGAAATTCAGAGTGTATATTTTACTTAGAGTTCATTTCAATTCATACTAGACATACTTCCAGTGCTCAATAGCAACATGTGGCCAGTGGCTATACTGAACGATATTGCTCTGGTCAAATTAATTCCTAAGAATGAGCCGTTCCTTAAAGAGTGGAAAGAAATCATTATAAACCATTGACTCTGGTAAGTTTGATGGGAAAGAACGGGTACTGTGAGCAATGAGATTATCTTTTTAACTCTTTAGGTTTTCTTAAATCTACTGTGATCATTTCTTTTTTCCTATATACACAGTGGAAAATTTATTGACATAAACTTTCATATAGGCTAGAAGATAATCGGAGCTACTTGGGTTGAAAGTAACTGAAAGCCCAATGTCAACTGTCTTGGGTGTGAGGGAGGGGGGAAGGAGAATGCAATGGGTTATATAATTATAAAATCCATGGGTAGCATTAGATGCCTAAAACTGAAGACTCAGGGCCTCAAGTGTATTATGACCTGTGTTGGTTTCATTTTCAGTAAGGTCGATAATTCTAGACTTATGTCCACTCGGTTCAAAATGCAGCAGAAAAGAGCACTCTTTTCTGGGTCCATGGAAAACCCAGGTTGATTCCCATTGGCCTAAATTTGTTCACATGCCTAATTCCTTGTGGGGCTTAAAGAAGAGTAAATGAGAAGGGTATTAAATGTATGGTTAAATCAAATAATGATTTAATTATGTTGTCAGTAAAGAAAAATTGCACAGTACTATGAAGCAGTTTGTGGAGCGGGGGTGGAAATTTGGGTAGACTGAAATGTTTCATTATCTTAGGTCATATGTCAAAAGCTGGAGCTGTTGATGGACTGTCCCTCCCTGAATGAAATGTGGGCAATGAGTATTTCATCAAAGGAAAATGGGAATAAAAGATACAAGACTGGAAAAAGGTAGCAGATGTCTACTCCATCTCATTTAATAGTTTTAAATGTGCTCTATACCTATGGCCACCTTGTTCCCTCAGTCACATGTTGCGCATTTGGAATTCTTTTTTCTTGTCTAAAATTACTAAATTCTAAGTATTTTATCATAGTTTTGAAAGACTAATCTACTGGTTTTATTTCTGTTTTCCATTGTATTTAGTATTTTCTGATTTTATTTTATTAACCTCTTCTGTGTGTGCCTGTGTGTGTTTTCCAGTTACTTCTGTGGTTGACTGAAATTTTAGTAGGAGTAAGGAAAAACTGTGATAGAGTTTACTCCTGTGCTAAGCCACGTAATTATTTTCTGCATGTCTATTGTGCCATCCTAAAGTTAAGTGTGGCCCTCCTGACTCTGTTCTGAACAGTTCACAATATGCTTAGGACACTGCCAGAGCAAATCCCTGTTTGGGTCATGAATTAGATATCTTCATGGGGGAATACATTATCACATGGGCTTTGAATTTCCTTCTGTGTTCTATTAATTTTACTAACTTTTACAATAACTGTATGTGATTCTGTTACCAGGAACCAACAAATGTTATTTTAAAAAATACTTAAGTGTATCCTAAAAACATTTTACTCACTCAAAACTACAGACATCTTTGTAGAGAGCCTCTTCTGCCAGGGTAGCATAAGTGATTGTAAAATTGGCCTCTTCTCCAAGATTTCCTTCTGAAAAATAAATTAAAAATTAAACAAAATAAAAAAACTGATTTTTCCTATCCTTTTGTGTCTGGTTAGATGCTCTGAAAGGCCATTTTTCTGAGAAATCTTTTCATTTTTTGTCTGTAGGCCCTTGCCCAAAGTTAGGAATAAATGAATTCAATCACCTGAGGTCCCATCCAGCTTGGAATTTCTTGAATGCTTATGTTTCTTTATTTTTTGCCCTGAACTGCAGGTTTTACATTTTGTTTATATTGCTGATTTGGGGGAAAAAAATCACCCCTAACTGTGCTGAAAGTAATTCTCTAATACACAAATATCCTGAAGCATTTACTCCTTCAGTAAGCCAAACAGTCCATTTCCCAACTGACTTTTTATTTCTAATGTTTTTTAGCTGGAAGAAAAATAGCCCTACACTCCATCAGTTAATGAGTTTTATAAAATAATTCTGACTTATACAAGCATAACATTTTACAGATTTTCTTCATCTGACATTTTCTTCTAATATTTAGATATTCTATGGGAATTGCCTCCCTTGTCCAATTTATCAAGAAGTTCTTTAGGACACTTATTTAATTTCATTTTAAATAATAATTTTTTTTCTTCTGTTGAGAATTAGATGTCGTGTACAGCTCCTTTGGAACAGTCTATAAAGTGGTGTTCAACCCTCCACCCCTTAGGGAGAACTACTGTTCATACACATTTTGAGAAAAATGTGTTGACATAAGGTTATGTTGACACACATTTCTTTAAATATATACTGTGCACACACAAACCCTCATTTCACAAAGAAATTATTTCATTCTATAAAGTGAGAATTGTGATTCTGGTGTTCTTCCAGTTATCAAGTAGTAAACTTGCTTACTTATTTAATCTGAAATAATTTTTCATTTCTCTACATATTTTTTTGTTAATAAATTTTTGTATAGTAAAGGACAACTTGTAATGGATTTACATGAGGTTTTTATAGTCATGAGTTTTCACTACTGCACATTTAAAAACACTTGGCATTTTTGTGCTGATTCATTCCATCAGCCATTCAAAACACTCATTTTGTGCCAGGTGATCTCTCTCTCTCTTTTTTTTAATACTCATCTGAGAATATGTTTAATTACTCTTAGAGAGAGAGAGAAACATTGATGTGAGAGAGACATTGATAGGTTGCCTTCTATATGTGCCCCAGCCGGGGATGGAACCTGCAACCTGGGTATGTACCCTGACCGAGAAGCAAACCTAAAACATTTTGGGGATGACACTGCAACCAACCGAACCACTCAGACAATACAAGGTACTCTCTTAAGTTCTAGAAATTTTGAAGCGAAAAAAACCTCTTCATGCCCTTGTGGGGCTTAAAGAAGAGTGAATTGGAAGGGTATTGAATGTATGACTAACTGAAATAATAATTATGTTTTCAGTAAAGAAAAATGGCACAGTACTGTGAGAAAAAGTAATAGGGGGCTAACTTGGAAGTGACATTTTAGTTGCGATAATGACTAGGAATTGTCCAAGACAATAAGAAGCAAGGTTGTTTTGCCAAAAGGAATGGCATGTTCCAAGGGCCTGGGGCAAGAAAGAACATGACATAACTGAGAAACTGATAGAAGGGTCACTTTATTGAAATATATTAAGTAGTAGAAGTGCTGTAAGATAAAGATAAGATCCTATCCTCTAAAGCTAAATGTCTTCCTCCAAAGATTATCTTCCACAGTTGTATATTTTTAGTGGCTCCTGACTTCTCAACCTCTAAGAGAATTCACTGATTATTGGATTCAGTATACATATATATAAAGCTCATCTTCCCAGCACAGCTGCTATTATTCACCCAAGTATTCTCAATTATTTTCTCTACCTGTCCTCTGATCCTAAGCATGGTCCATCTCTTAGGGAGCAAAATCCTTCACAAAATTCGGTCCAAACCCAGAGCAGAACACAGAAGAAGCCCTCTGATGCCTGTCCCTCTCCTTACCCCTCCTAGTGCTTTATTGCTCTCTCAATCTTTCATCCTACATAAATTCTAACTCTGTGACTCACTGTCCCCTAACCTATAGGAAAATGATGCTGTCATAACAGCAAAGATAATTAACACAGTTATCAGAATTAATTGATTCCTGGAAGCCAGGAATCAATCCAGAAAAGTCTCCCATGCACAGATTAGGATGTCATTGAGAGAGATAAGCAACTATGTAATGTTAGCTTATGCCTCAAAAATCTCCTCCCACCAAAATCCCTGGATTCCATCGGACCTGTTCTTTGGCAACAGTGCGGACTGCTTAGCCCTCCATGCCTCCTATCTCTAGATCCTTCACCCCCTCTTAAGGAGTAAACCTCCCCAGCAGTCTGTTCTCACCCTCTGCTCTTTTTTGTGGACCAACTAGATCATCTGCTTTTGCCCCACCTCTACTAAATCTTTCCATTCTTTGATTAGCAAACTACCTACTTGCTCAGCCTTCTCTCAGAACATTCTCTCTATCCTACTGGCCTTAGGTAAAACCTGGCTTTTTACCCAGGATGTGCCTTCACATTCTCAGGTACAAACCACTCATCCTCTGCTCTCGGGGAGGGTGACATCAGCACACCCCTCCTTGTGTGCTAAGATGGAGACACCCACATCCCTCCACCTTCTCATATACGTCTAAGACCTTTGGCACCGTTAGCTGACTCTACCTCTAGTCAGGCCCCTTCAGGTATCAGCTTCTTTTCACATTGCTCCCAGATTTCCTCACCCCTAATCCTGCAACCATTATGGATTATTTGCTCTCCAGGAAGTCGGTAGATTTAAGGGCCTAGCCTCTGACTTTTCTACTTGCTCAAAGCCACTGGCTTTCATACTTCCTCCTATCTATTAACCCCTCTTGTAAGCCACTTCTTTCTTCATTCAGTTTCTATCCTATGGTCCACAACCTCAACTTAATCTTTTTTTGAAGTGCACAACTTCCTTCTCCTGCTATCTGGAGAATCCTTGATAAATTCAAACTCACCCAGTTTGATGGAAAGAGAAGAGAAGAATTTTACAATTGTTCAGATTTGAGCCCTTCTAGCTCACAATACGAAACTCAGCACCTCCTGGCTTTTCTACGATCTTTCTCTGATCCACATACATCCTCATTTTCTCTGGGGGGTTATTCTAAGTTACCCTGTTTTTCTCAAAACTCCATCCACCTCTCTCTTTCAGCATGTAACTCTGCCTTCTGCTTCAAAACAAACTGAAAGCCATCAAAAAAGAATTGACAACTTATGACCTTACTTGCCTCTGTGCCTGCCGGTTTCTCTTCCCTTCCAGTTGCATGGCGTCTCCAGGGCTCACTCTCCCTTCCCCCCACATGCTCCATGATCTTGTCCCATCAACTATTCTTCCTCCTGTATTGTTGCTGAAACATTAAAAAGCTTCCTTCTATTCATGTTTCCCACTAGCCTCCCACCCTCTCTCTCACATCTCCTTTACAGTCATTTTCTTTGACTTCTATGACATGATACCGCCCTGGGTGCTTTAATTTTCTTTTCTTTTTAAGCAATCGATTAACCTTGCAAAAAATTTTCCTCATTTACTACTCCTTGTAAATCAAATAAATATCTATAGATCAATATTCAATAAATATATAATTATATTTTTATCTATTTAATTCTTAACTTTATTAGTTCTTTATTCTTTAAGTTTAATTTGTTATGCTTATTTCTAGCCTCTAGTTTTTAACACATAATTATGTATTTTCAGTCATCCATTTTGCACTTGAAGGCAATATGTTTCCCTCACTGTGCCCCCTACTGATGTATCCCACAAGCTGTGATAACTGGTATATTGATTGACATTTTGTAGTAAATATTTTTTATTTTCATTCTTATTTTTCTCTTTAGGCCAAGGCTTAATTAAGAAGATATTTTATAAGTTTTCCAAACATATGGGAAGGGTAACTATTTTCATTTTTGCAGTTAAAATCTAATTTAATTTTAAATGTGTTATTTTCTCCCTATTTCCCTAGTAGTTTCTTTTCGAGTTCATTTGTAACTACTTCTTCATTTCCTGATTTTCATGTTTTTATCTGTAGACTTGCCCTCAGCAATATACTTATTGCTAGAGCCCCAGTAAATATTTTCAAATGAATGAGTTTTAATATGTTCAACTTTGAGAGGACTGAAAAGCATTTCTAGTCAGACAGGTTGACAGCATAACATTTTAGTTTTTGAGCAGTTATTTATTCAAGAGCTCATATATTATAATTATATAATTATAATCCATATTTTGATGGCACACTTTTAAAAGGCTAGCTAATAATACCCTTAAATATTTAAGATATACCACCTTAAATAAAATTACAAAGCTAATATCTACATTTAACCATAAGCTATTGTTAATGAGAACAATTTGGCTATAACTTTTTGAAATAGTATTGTACAATTACTTCTAGTCACATAAAGGGACTATGCTATTTTTTCTAGCTATTTTTTCTAACTATTTTTCCACACTTTTTGCCTAAACTACAAAATGCAAAATTATGGTAACTGTGAACTATGTCACAGGACACAGGAATGAAAAGAATAAACTTGGCATGTAAACTAGGAATTAAATCATTTTTCTCAAAATATTGTCCAGGGAGCCCAGCCGGGCATGGCTCAGCGGTTGAGCGTCGATCTAGGATCCAGGTGATAGGATTCGATTCCTGGTCAGGGCACATGCCTGGGTTGCAGGCTCGATCCCCAATTGGGGGTGTGCATGCCCCCCCCACCGGGGATCCAGCTCAAAACTGGGGCATGTGCCCTGACTGGGAATCAAACCGTGATCTCCTGGATCATAGGTTCGATGCTCAACCCCTGAGCCACACCAGCCGGGCTCATCACATAAAGTCTTAATGCAAGTAAGAACTCAACAATGAGCCCGGTCAGGGCACATGCCAGGGTTGCAGGCTCGATCCCCAGTAGGAGACATGCAAGAGGCAGCCAATTGATGATTCTCTCTCATCATTGATGTTTCTCTCTCCCTCTCCCTTCCTTTTTCTGAGGTCAACAAAAACATTAAAAACAAACAAACAAACAAAAAAACCTCAGCAACGCATAATAGTATAATATTACTAGGAGCAAATACTTCAGAAGTGAGTACACAGAACACAGAATTATTTTAGATAATTTTGCCTGGAAGGAGTAATACTTCCTAATGGAGCAATTAGAGAAAATACATAGAAAAAGTTAATAAATTTCTTAGTATTCAAATAAAGATTAAAACATTTAAAAAAATGAACTTTAAAAAGTTATCTTGATGCCTAGTAAGTCTTACCCCTTCAGTATAAAAATGTAAGGTAAAACTTAAGTATGGAGCAGTTTGGGAAGTTGGATTTTATCCTGTGGACAAAAGGGGCTACACACGAAATCTGACAAGCTCAGGGGAGGCCTGCATGGCAGGCCATACAAATTCAAAGACCTATAGTAACCACAGAGGATGGTCTGAAATTAAAATTTCCTAACTAAAAGCAAGTCATGGCAGCTAGTCGCGTCCTAAGCCAGTATCTTCCTTGACAAAGGTCAATCTTTACCATAGGTAAACCTATATTGTTTGTTTGGGTTTTTTTGCATTTATGATAATATACCCATGGAATGTCAGAGTGATCCCCTTGTCCCAGGCCCCTCAGGACACAATCTCCCACCAGAGCAGGAGACCACAGAGCCCCATTGCTATCTGGCTGCCCTGCATGCCATCTCCACATGCTGTGAATGTTCAGTTAACTGCCCTGTACCCGCCAATGTAAGAGAACTACGTGTCTATTTGTTTTCCTTTTCACCCGGTCTCAGAGATTTCCCTGTTTTGCTTCTCCCACCTCCCTAATCTACCACCAATGGATTTCTTATAACCCCTTTACGTGCAAAACTGCCATTCCCTGGAGCATTTTCTCAATCTGTTGATATTTGGTTCCTGGCAATTGTCATCAGTTTGGCCCAAATGAACTCATAAAAATTCTTACAGGTCTGGACATTTCTTACATCAACAATCCCAAATGGGCAAAAGTGAATAACAAATGGGAGCATTCAAATTTTAGGATACTTCAGGTTATTTGTGAGAACTAAAATCCCAGAATTTCCAAATACAGTAGCTGGGGCTTGGTTTTGAGTAACCAGGGGGATTGGCTATTATTCAGACTAATGACTCTTTTAAAGGGCAAAACCCCAGAAAAACCAGTAATGCTGACTCATAAGCATACATTTGAAGGGAATTAGGCATGCAACTCCCATTAACGTTAACAGAAGACAGAAATTCCATCTCTAATTTCCCTCTCGGCAGGCTGAAAACAAACCCCATAATTTGGAGGATTTGCAGCTTTACGCAAGTTATACTGTGATCAAGAATTGCAGATGATGAAATGGAAATGATGGGGAAAAAATGCCTTAACCTTAATTTTAAGTGACCTTGTGTTTCACGAAGCATCTCAGGCACAAATTAAAATAAAGAACAGTTGCACTGCTGAGGAGCCTTCATTCTTAAACATGACAGGCATAGCCCCAGTGCCCTGATCTATTAAAAGTAGTGAGTTCAGCTTCTTAAATGCCACTTTGCAAATCCGTTTTGTCTGAATTGTATGATTTTGTCAGAAAACAGCTCAATTTGGATTTACTATGGAGAGTGGGATATAATGATTAAAAGAAGCATTGCAAAGCTCCTCCTTGATGGGGAAAAGCCACACGTATGTAAACACTAATGATTCATTTCTAATGCTGCTACATATTTTAATTGACATCTCTGGGCCTATTTTTGTGGAGTTGCACCATAACAGAGGAGTTTTTCTTCCTTGTTGACATAGATGGGCATCATTACAGATGCACAGGAGTTGATAAAAAATAATGCTAAGGCAAAAGGTAATATTACTTTACATAATTACATGATCTATGAAACAAACAAAAAAAAATGTCACTGAAAAAATAATATATGACTTTGTTTTCCTTAACACCTTTGTTTAAAAACAAATAAAGAAACAAACTAAAGACAGCTCAGTAGTGTGAAGAACAGTGTCTGGAAATTGGAGCTCAGTGCCAACTACTTAAGATTGAGGAGCAAAGTGACATAACTTACATCTGTAACTTCACTAAAATGATTTTCTGAGCACAAGAGAAATCCCAACATAGAATATTAAAATACAAAAGGGGCTTGGCTGGGCATGGCTCAGCAGTTGAGGATTGACCTAGGATCCAGGAGATCATGGTTTGATTTTGGATGAGGGCACATGCCCGGGTTGCAGGCTCGATCCCCAGTCAGGGGTGTGCAGGAGGCAGCCAATCAATGACTCTCTCTCTCATCATTGATGTTTCTCTCTCTCTCTCCCTCTCCTTTCTTCTCTCTGAAATCAGTAAAGATATATTTAAAAAATAAAAATAAAATAAAATACAAAAAGGGATGTTTCAGGAGGGGAGTGGTATAACCTGTGGACTATAGAGATTTTGCCAAATTCAGGAGCCTTTCCCCATTTATCATCTTCATCAAATTCTCGTATCCCTTTTCAACTCATTCATCACTCTTACAACAGGTAGGTATTGTTTTTGTCCCTGAATGTAGCCACTTTTGTTTTTCTTATTGCTTTGTCTCCCTGCAGAAGTAGAGTCACTGGTGTTGCAACTGCTAGTAGATATATTGCAGGGTAACTCTGTGAACTGATGTGTGTGTTAATCAACTTGATTGCAGGAATCCTTTCACAGTGTGAACATATATCAAATCGTCACATTGTACACTTTAAATATATTGCAATGTTATCTGTCAATTATACCTCAATAAAGTTGAAAAAAAGATGCTGTGTCTTTGAAATATACTGTTCAATATTTAAATGCCTAAATATTTAAAAGTCATTTATTAAAAAGATTTATATAAAAATCTAGATGTTTTACTTATAAAATTATCACTGCATGCTCAGTGCCTAGAAAAGTGCCACGCATATGGTAGGCACAAGATTAAAATGTGTTCAATGCATGAATATGCGATTAAATCCACTATGTTTCCATCATCCCTTTTTTATCTCACAATATATACCTCTTGTTTTGTTTTATTTTTTTAATCTTCACAGGAGGATATTTTTCCCATGGCTTTTCAGAGAGAGAGAGAGAGAGAGAGAGAGACATCGCAGTGAGAGAGACACATCAATTGGTTGCCCCCCACACACACCCTGACCAGGGCCAGGAACTGAGCCTGCAACCGAGGTATGTGCCCCTTGGCTGGAATCAAAGCCAGGACCCTTCAGTCTGCAGGCCGAAGCCCTAACCACTGAGCCAAACCAGCTAGGGTTTTACCTCATTTCAAATCTGATTGAAAATCCAAGTATATAGGAGAGCCTTGTTCCAGCTGGATAAAAATTTAAATGGTATGGAAAACAAGAAATGAGAACATTTAGATAAAAAAAGTTTTCATTACTGTATGGATCATTTGTTAACATTACTAATAATGTTGATGATAATTTTGATGATTATGTTATCACCACTTCTAAATTTAATTTTTAATTGAAATAGTTTCATCAGAGTGTTCAGTGAAGAACATTAATTTTAGGGAACCTGTGAAGAAAGGGTATTTAAAAAAATCTTAGCTGCTTTAAGACCCCAAATTATAAGATGTTTAATTTCATATTGAAAAATGCCCATTGTGTGAATTGTTTTATGTGCTACATCTGGAGATAGATGTCTACTGGGTGGGGCAAAATTCCCTACAGCTGCCAGCAGTGAACACACTCTGGCACATTGCCACAGGGACCCTGCAGATATTCTTAAGAAGGCCCTGTGGCTAGAAGCAGTCAGGACAGAATTTTTTTGTTACCACTTCTTTCATGCTTTGAAATGCAACAGATTTATCAAAGCCTTAGATAGAGCCATAAAAGAATTTCGTATTATTTTACTAGAGTCACAGAAAAGGAATCTAAAAATAAAATGTCCTTGCTGTTCCTGGATAGGAGCACTTCATGTACCTTTGTGATTTGACATCACAAGAAATTCCAGGGGAGGCTGTTCGAGCAGGGAGGACTCCGAGGTCAAGGAGCAGCGGGTTCGAACCTGTGCTTGAATTAACTTTGATGATCTTATTTGTTATATCAAACGGAGCAGAAAGAAAGGCTCTCCAATGCGCATAAGAAGCTACTCTTGGTTTTAATTCACACCCTTTCATTTCCCTCAGCAGCACAGATTAAAGACAGGTCTTTCTTTTCGCCTGGTGTGTCTCCCTGTGGTACTCACTAGGAGAAAGAAAGAGCCAGCTTTAAAGGATTCTTTGTCCAACGTGGTCTCTTTAACTACGAAGCATCTTCCAGGATGAAGTGTTGGGGTGTTTGATGGTGGCTGAACTAGAAATCACTTTCTGTCGATCAAATGTAAACCCAGCACTGGCAGCCACATTATGAAAACCAGGCAAAATTATATAGAAGTGTGGGAAAGCTGTACATTAAACATTTAGTTTTAAACCACCTTAATCCATTCACTTACATAAATACAGACATTCCAAAGGAAGGAATTGTTAAAAGAGCTCAACTGAAATGAACAGAATAGGCTTGTTTAAGTGGATGGTCTCCAGCTCCCCGGACACACATCTCTGATGAAGGCTCACAATGGTGAACTCATGGCCCAGCCACCTGTCAGGTGACAATGGCAAAGCCGATGCTTCTGAATCAGTGTCCATTGCCACCCCACAAGGGCACACATGTTTTAAACATATGTTTTACATGGTACAATCAATCCATACATAACTAGTGAGTGTAACACCATTTATACGGCATTAATATACCCGAGAGTCGTGCTGCAGAGAAATAGCACTTTTCCCAGATCATTGGAGGCTCTAATTTGCCCCTCATGCCTCACAGCACTTTCCTAGAAGTGTGTTATCTTGAAGTAGCACACCCGGGACTTGTGCCTTATTTCTGAATTATAATCTCCAAAATGTCAGATCAGAATAATTGCGGTCCCAATTTGCAATTACCCATTGTGGGCTTTCTAATTTAACCTAAGTGAGCATTTAGGAACTATGTTAAAGTTTTATTGACCTTGGAGAAAGAGATTCCTTTACTCTTTCCTATAATTATATTGTGAGCAGAGAACGTTTGGCGAGAAAAAGCAGAGAATCAAAGAGTTGGTTATTTCTATACTCTTTGTTTTTAACATAGTCTGGTTTCATAACTTTTCTTGCATTCCAGAGGGCACACTTTCCACTCTATCAATATAAAGCCACTGGGTACATACTTCTAACACTGTATTTGGCAAAAGCACACTTTGAGTTTGGGCAGATCACAAGATTCTGAGTCTACTCGATAGATTATATCTCCAAGATACAACTTTATCCCCATACATCTTTTTATACAGACCACTTATTTGTAAGGTTTGGTGCATCTTACAGTAAGAATAGGAACCTTCCCTGCCATCCCCAAAATGAGCAAAATATCTCTTAATGCCTTGGTTTATGAGAATTAATGTTCCATTTTGCCAATGCAGGGGTTTCCCAGCTAGATTCCCAAATATAAGGGACGCTCTCTACAACCCACCTTATCCATCACCACCAGGGTAATTTCCAGAAGCGCAGCTCTATGTAATTTACATTCTGAAAAACACCTTCTTAGTCGCCTACTCCTTTTACAGTCGAACCTTGGTTCTCGAATGTCTCCCATCTTGAACAATTTAGTTCTCAATCAAGTTATTCAGGGAAACAAAACTTCAGCTCTCAACCTGACAACCCTTTCTTGCAGATACATCAGCATGACAAAGGGTGTCTCTCTCAGGGCACAAACAAAGGAAAGAATTCAAGTCAGTTTACCTCTAAACATTGTGTTGTTTCTATCTCAGAAAACTGTGCTGTGAATATTTTCTCCCTTCCTTCCTTCCTTCCTTCCTTCCTTCCTTCCTTCCTTCCTTCCTTCCTTCCTTCCTTCCTTCCTTCCTTCCTCTCTCTCTTTCTTTTTTTCCTGGTGAAATGGATAATTAGCACAATTTTAAAACATAAAGGGTCCACCAAATGTGCTGATGTTGCTAATGTGTGAAAGTGCTCACGAAACAACCATCACAGGCAATTGAAGAGGTAGAAAAACTGTTGTTGATTTGGATAAATGAAAAACAGTTGGCCCATGACAGCATTTGGGAGGCAGTGATATGTGAAAAGTGAAGATGCTGCACCCCTGGAATAAGTGCTGAAAGTGATTCATTTAAGGCTAGTCAGGGTGCTTTAATAAATTTAAGAAAGGAAGTGTTTGTTTATATACTAAACAGTACATCAGATGTGTACTGTATATAAGAAAGGTTAAAACAGGAAATCATTTAGGGAACGGTTTAATTCAATTTACATTATTTCTAATGGGAAAAAATTATTCCATTTTTTGAACAAATCACTTTTTGAACAGCCTTCTGGAATGAATTAAGTTGGGGAACCAAGCTTCTACTGTATAACAAATATCTAAATACCTAATCAAGAATTAAAATGATAAGACCTCAATCTATTTCCTCAAATGGCTTTCCAGTTCATCGTGTTCATTCAACGCAGGATTAAACTAAACTAGAATTCCTTTTTAAGATAAAAAGATTAAAAAATAAAATTATCGATATAAAATGAAGTATAAAGCTTTAAAAGAGAGCTTTCGCAATGAGGGATCTTAAAACTTAAGCATCTTTAGTGTCAGACCAAGCCAGACTCTAGAGGCTGAAAAGATAGTCCCTGATTTAGCAGCTACCTCCCAGCAAAAACACCCCTCTATGACGGGAGAAGACAAATACTGGATGGACAGCTATCTCTTTGTTAACCAGTGTCACTCCAATAAATTTAATTTAAAAAACATTTTAAAAAAACGATAATCAAGATATTACAATTTCCCAAAGCTGGCTAAGCTCAAGAGAATTCAATGAGTCATAAATGAAAAAAAAAAAAAAAAAAAATATATATATATATATATATATATATATATATATATATATACACACACACACATATATATATACACCTATAGAGCATGAGTGTTTATTTGTTTGCTTGTATCATCTTAACATTACTTTGAGAGCCCAGAAATTTCTCTTTTATTTTATTTTATTTTATTTTTAAATTACAGTTGATCTACAATATTATATTAGCTTCAGGTGTACAACTCAGTGATTAGACATTTACTTAACTTAGGAAGTGATCATGCTGATAAATCTTGTACTCACCTGACACCATATAAAGTTATTACAATATTATTGACTATATTCCCTGTGCTGTACTTTATATCCCCATGACTGTTCTGTAACTACCAATCTGTACTTCTAAATTCCTTCACTTTTTCACCCATCCCTCCCAACCTCCCTCCCATCTGGCAACATAAAAATGTTCTCTTTCTGTGTATCTATGAGTCTGTTTCTGCTCTGCTTGTTCATGTTGTGTTTTAGATTCCACATATAAGTGAAATCATCTGGCATTTGTCTTTCTCTGTCTGACTTATTTCACTTAGTATAATACCCTCTAGGCCCATCCATGCTGTTGCAAATGGCAAGATTTCATTCTTTTTTTATAGCTGAATCATATTCCATTATATATATGCACTACTTCTCACCTATTTATCTACTGATGATCACTTAGGTTGCTTCCATATCTTGGCTATTGTAAATAATACTGCAATAAAGTCCTTGTCCATGAGTTTTCTCTCTTTTTTCTTCTTCTCTTTTTTTGCTCAATCCCTCAACACCCGCAGTTTCCCTACCCACCCCACAATGGATTGCTGCCAGCTTTCTCTGTATCTATGAGTCTGCCTCTATTTTGTTTGTTAGTTCATTTTTCTCATTAGATTCCAGATATGAGTGAAATACTATGGTACTTGTCTTTTTCTGACTGGCTTATTTCACTTAACATAATGCTCTCCAGGTCCATTCCATGCTGTCACAAAGGTAAGAGTTCCTTTTTTTTTAATAGTTGAATAGTATTCCATTGTGTAAATGTACAAGAACACCCCAATAAATTGAATAAAAATGAAAAAATAAAAAACAATAATACTGCAATGTACATATTGATGAATATGTCTTTTTGATTTAGTGTTCTGGGTTTCTTTGGAAAAATGCTCAGATGTGGAGTTGCTGGGTCATTCTTTGTCTTTTGTTATAGTTTCGTTTTAAAGTATATTTTGTTTGGTAGAAGTATTACTACTCCAGCTTTTTGTTTGTTTTCTTTATCGCGAAATATCTTTTCCATCCCTTTACTAAGTCTGTGTGTGTCTTTCAATCTACAGTGAGTTCCTTGTAGACAGCATATGTAAGGGTCTTGTTTTGTTATCTATTCAGTCACCATATGTCTTTATATTGAAGCATTTAATCCAACTGCATTTAAAGTAATTGTTCATAGGTATGTATTTATCGCCATTTTATTATTATATTTTTGATCCTTTCTTTTTCTTCTTAAAAAAGACCCTAACATTTCTTGTAATACTAGTTTGGTGGTGATGAACGCCTTTAGCTTTTTCTTGTCTGGGAAGCTCTTTATAAGTCCTTTGATTCTAAAGTTTTAGTTCCTTGCTTTTCATCACTTTGAATATTTCATGCCACTACCTCTGACCTGCAAAGTTTTTGTTGGGAAATCAGCTGACAATCTTATGGGATCTCCCTTATAGGTAAGTAATGCTTTTCTCTTGCTGCTTTTAAGATTTTCTCTTTGTCTTTAACCTTCAGCATTTTAATTATGATGTGTGTTAGTGTGGGCCTCTTTGGATTCATTGTGTTTGGGACTCTCTGAACTTCCTGGACTTACATGTTTATTTCCCTCATCAAGTTAGGAAATTTTTCTGTTATTATTTTTTTCAAATAGCTTTTCAATTTCTTGCTCTCTCTCTCTTGTCCTTCCAGCATTGCCAAGATGCAAATATTGATATGCTTGAAGTTGTCCCAGAGGCTCCTTACACTATCCTCATTTTTTGGATTCTTTTTTTTCTCTCTCTCTTTCAATTGGGTTTTTTCTGATCCCTTATATTCCAAATCTCTGATCTGATTCTCTGCTTCATCTACTCTACAGTTGATTCCCTGTAATTTATTCTTCATTTCAGTTTGTATCCTCCATTCCTGACTGGTTCTTTTTGATGGTTTCCATGACCTTTTTAATTCTGTTGAAGTTCTCATTCGGTTTCTTGAGCATCCTTATAACAATTGTTTGGAAGCTGTATCTGGTAGTTTGCTTGCCTCCATTTTATTTAATTCTTTTTCTGAAGATTTCTCTTATTCTTTCATTTGGGACATGTTTCTTTGTCCCCTCATTCTGATTGCTTCCTTATTTTTGTTTCCATGTATTAAATAGAGCTGCTATGTCTCCCAGACTTGGTAGAGTGGCCTTATGTTTAAGTGTCCTGTAGGGCCTTCATCTGTCCTGTAGGGACAGCATCTCCAGTCCCCTGAGCTGGGTGCTCCAGGTGTGCCCGCTGTCTGGGCTGTGTGCACTGTCCTGTTGTAGTTAAGCCTTGATTACTGTTGGCATGTCAGTGGGAGGAATTCATCCCTAGGTCGATCAGCTGCCAAGTAACAGCTTCTACTACAGGAAAAGAGCTGCTGCGCAGGGGTGACCCCACAGAGCAGGATTCGCTTCAATGTAGCTTTGGTGTCTGTCAAGTCTGCTCCTTGAGTATGTTCTTTGTGAAAATGGTTTGGTGGTGCTTTGACATGGTCTGAAGCTGTCCATCCCATGCATTAGCTCTGGGGCCCCCTGGGAGGTGCAAGGTTAGCCATGATCTGCGCCCTGCCCGAGGCCACCGGACATGAGCTACAGAATGATCTACCAGTAGCTTCTACTTGTGCTGGGCTTGGAGGTGCCCAGGAGAGCCAAGAAATGAACCAAGGTCAGCTATTGATAGTGTCAGACCTGGAGCCACTTAGCAAGAGGTACAGGGTATGCAGAAGCCAGATGCTGCTTGTTTGAGAGATTTTAGGAAAGTTTAAAGCGTGAGCCAAGACAGGCAGTTTTTATGGAAAAGCCACTGGAAACAGCCTGGGTGGATCTGAAAGTTGGTGAGGCAGGATCACCAGGACAGGGCAACAGTGTTAACCAGGTTGATAGAGACTTAGATATGGCATCCACCTGCTGGCTATGTGTGAGGAGGGCCCAGAAAAGGAACCATGGCCTCTACCAGCACTATGTCTGGGAGAAGTCTGCTACTCCAGGATTCTCCCTGATGCCAGGCTATTCAGTTCACCCCTTTATGTATCTGGCACCTTTTGAGCAACAGCCCCTGTGTTGGATCTCAGAGAAAGTGAGTCAGTGTAATTCTGTGTGCGGGCTCTTTAATAGAAACACCTAGGACTTCAGGAACCTTTGTCTCACTCAGTCACAAAGTCCACTGGTTGTGTGCACTGTCCTGTTGTAGTTCAGCCTTGAAGGTAAAATAACAGTTATTTTACCACCAGAAGTTATGGGGATTTCTGTTCCCAACACTGGAAACCTGGGCTTGGGGTTTTGATGTGGGACCACAACCCCACACTTCCCAGAGGGGACCTCAACAGCTGAGATATCCCTCCCAATTTTTAATAGTCACATGTGAGTGTGGGACCAACCTGTCCCGGTCTCGCCCCTCCTACCAGTCTCTATGTAGCTTCTTCTTTATATCCTTAGTCATATAACTTCTGTTCAGCTAGATTTCAGGCATTTTTAATGATGGTTGTTTTATAATTTTGAGTTGCTTATGGGAGGTTCCAATACTGCGTTTACCTATGACAACAGCTTGGCCGGAAGCCCTCAGAATTATTTTTTTTTTAAAACAGATTAGAATCTAAATTTAGTCTTAACTATTATTTCCATGGAACTACACTGCATTATTACTTAAATGTATATTCAACATATATTACATACTAAATAGTTATTTTAGCTTATTTTTATTTATAGTGTCTCAAGGGGTATGTGTGTGTGATTTATTGGGATCTTTTAGATAAGGAATTTTATAGTAATGACCCAGTATCTGAACTCTGTAAATCATCTTGGATCAGGGAATCACAAAACCTGTGCTTCTGATCTGTCTCAGTTCTTTCCTGGCTAAGACATAGTACTTGCCTTCCTCCTTCTGTAAAATGGGAATGATAGTACTTAGCCTGTTCAGTGGAAAATTTCTGTAAAAAAACAAACATATCACTGGTTGAAAAATTGTTTAGAAATGATATAGCACTCAATAGACATATTACTTATTATGATATTAATGATAATAACAATAAAATATTAGCCTTATTAGGCAATTGCCTATAGAAAACACTAAGTATGATATCTACATCACAGGGGCCCACTCACTAGTTGGGGGATTTTGAACAAAACATATATATATATATGTTGTATCTCAGACTCTTCCTCTTTAATAAGATCATTTTACACTATCTACCTGCAGAGCTGCTATGAGGATTAAAGAAACACATGTAAAGGGCTAAAAACAGTGCCTAGCTCAAGTACACACAACTATTCATTAGATCAAAAATCATTTTAAATGCAATCTTGTTTTCTTTCAAAATCATCTGTTTTTTATTTTGTTTTGTTTTAAATATATTTTTATTGATTTCAGAAAGAGGAAGAGAGAGGGAGAGAGAGAGAAAGAAACATCAATGATGACAGTCATTGATCGGCTGCCTCCTACACACACCCTGGTGAGGATCAAGCCCAGAACCCGGGCATGTGCCCTGGCCAGGAATCAAACAGAGATCTCCTGGATCATAGGCTGATGCTCAACCTCTAAGCCATGCCTGCTGGGCCATTTTAGTTTTTTAAAGATAACAAAAATCCTGTTTTTATTATACTAATTATATCCACATATCTACTTTAAACCATTCCTTAATTTTTTTTTAAGTTCAATAGTAGCTAGAAACATCTGTAGCTGTACTTCTTTGGAAGGATGGCCACAATTTGAAATTTGTTTAATCATTCTGAGGAGTGTGAATTCTGTGGTTTTTGAGTGTGAGGGTAAAATAAATATAACTTCAAAGTCTCTTTATCACTAGTTCTCTGTATGTTTATATCTGTATTCCATTTTTTCCTGATTTTTGAAGCCTTGATTTTCTAAAACAATGCTTTTTCTCTCAGACCTCACCAAGTGTTTTCAGACAGCATTACAAATTCCATAATTTTTCTGAAGTCATGTCAACAATGGCCAAGGCAATTGTTCCATCTTTCTTCTTTTACAGGAAAATGTTTTCTCTTTGTGTTGATTTATGTCTGTCCATAATTTCATGTTTTAAAATCTCTAATATCTTCATTATTCTCTGAATCCTTTCAGTATATTCCTATTAGTGAGACAATGGAACATGCCTGAGTATTATTATTTTGGAATTCTTAGTTCAGAGTCTTCATATTGCACTTGTGATATAGCAGAAGTATGCTGTTTACTCTGTTCTCATATTTATAACACTAAATAGAAACAGCTGAGAAAAAAAGCAGCGCTTAAACAAATTTTGGTTACGATTCTAGGGAAAGCTGTACCTCATTTTGTTGTTATTTTTATATTGATATTGATCTTTTTTATTAAATGCTTAACAATATATGTTATAGTTAACTTGATTTATATTCTGAAATGCATTGTGAATGTAGAGTTCGAACTGTTGATGGCTTATTTTATATTCTTGTCCTTAAAATTGCTTTTTAAATGGTAAATTTTAAAAAGAAATTGGGGGTAAATGAGTTTAACAATATTAAGACATTTTTTTTCATGGATTTCATCTATAAACAATTCTTATATCCCACAAATAAAAATAACAAATGAACAGTTTTATTATGTGAAATGATCAGTTAATAGCAATCTAAATAATTGCAATGTAGTTGATGTTCATTTAATAAAAAATCTTTATGCCTATATACACATATACACATGATTATACAGGGTGGGGAAAAAGTAGATTTACAGTTGTGAGTACACAGAGAACAAAGTTTATTCTTGTATTATTATTTATTAATCATTATATTATTTTCCATATGAACTGTAAACCTACTTTTACCTCATCCTGTACAGATATATAACATTTTTTACATTTTTATTTTTATTATAAATCAATTACTTATTAACAAGGATGTGTTATGGGCTATTCTAATTAAGCTGCATTAACGTAACATTTATTTAAAATGCTCAAGTACTTATGCATAGCACTCTTTTTATATTTTCTGATTCTGCAATTTATTAAATTTGAAATTTCAGGTGAGTGCATGGATCTATCTGAACATTCCATTTCTCATCTGTAAAAGTGTGAAGACAATACTGTACCTCTTTTTCAGTGTAATCATGAGGATTACTTGACATATATTCTTACCATAGCTAGAAGAATCATTTTATAACTGCTATTTTTTATTTTCATAATTATCACTATCATTATAATTTTAAAATCTCATGTTGAGGCAAGTATGCATAGAAATTGTATTTCAGGAAAACTTAAGAACCAATGAAAAGATCAAGTTCCAACAGACCTTAAGTCACCTGGGTTGTTTTCCCAATTCTTTCTACAATAGCAAGTACAAATCTTTGATTTCATAATATTTATCAGGAGCTCTGGTCAGCACTTTCCTACCTTAGTCATTTAACCCTTTGAGGGCATTGTGAGGAGGTCTTATCCCCATTGTATAGATCTGAAAACTGAACCTCATACTAATTTGTAATAATTAGTAATAATTCTTAGGAACAGAAATAATTAAACAAATTATTCATGATTAGATATACACTTACTAAATAATAAATCATGGATTTACAACCATATGTGCCTGATTTTAATGTTCTGTGTGCTTCCTCCTATTTCACTACCTTATAATTACACATATTTCTTATAGTCCCTTCTCATATAGTTCTATATTTAGAAATGTCAATTAGTAAAGATTTCTTTGTAGGCAATTTTCATATCTCCCACATTCATAGATTATAATAACTTCTTTGGTCAGTTCTATCAATTCTATTTTGTATATTTTCATATACTATGAAGAATTTAACAAAGTGGCGTGAATATATTTATAGAAGGAATATATAAATACCAAGTAAAATACCAAATAAATGAGAATATCTTAAATTAGTCATGGCAGAAGAGGAAGGGATAAAATTTTATATCTTTGTCCCTAATGCTTCATCTTTCCCTAAAAATAATGTCTGATAGAGACAAGTCCTTGATAAACTGATTTACATAGAAACCACAATATGATTAAGCCTTGCTGAGATATAAATATTTAAAGGATAACCTATATTTACATTTACCCTTTTCAGGAGCCAGAGAAATGATTGTGGGTCCACAGAGCCCAAATCCGTAGGTATGACTATGTCTGATGTGAGACTTTTACTGAGGATACTATCAAGTTTCCTGAAGAGGAAATATTGATATCCCCACTTAAGCAGGAAAAGAAACAACTAAATAGTAAAGTGTGTACAAAATAGACTGCTTCTTAAAATTATTTTCATTACCATTCATCCCCTCTGCCCCTCCCACCTCCACCCACCCCACCGCAATCACCACAGTGTTGTCCATGCCCATGAGTTCTCTTTTTTTTCTTTTTTGCTCAATCCCTCCACCCTCTCCAACACCCCATCCCCCTGCAACCAGAGCAAAATAGAGACAGACTCACAGATAGCAGAAAAAATAGATTTCTGATATCAACTTCTGGTTCTCCCAAAGATATAATAACTACACTTGGTTTATTAAGGTCCAGTCTGGCTTTTCCCTCTAGTTTGGGCAGGTATTCCCTCAGTCCCATGCTGTTGTGCCCCTTAACTTCAGCTAAAATGGACCAGTTTCTTAATCAGAGACCTCAGTTTTGACAGATTAGTCTCAGATTTGGCTAATCTAATTGCTCAGGGTTTGTTTCAAATATCAAGTCTTCAGCAAAGTTTTCTTTTGATATTGGCTTCTATTGATAAATTTCAAAATGCCTGCTGCTGTCAACCCCAGAGGGCATTCTTCTCTCTAAGGTAAGTGCTGGGAGAATCCGTGTGCTTTCCCTCCCTGCTATGTTCACATTCTGTCATGTTATGGAGCTACTCTGCTTCCTTGGGTGGAAATGTCACTCTGATTCAAATAGAACAGCAAATGAATTTTCATTCATTGGACAGAAACATGGGTGTCCATCAACATACCTCTTCCCTTCTACTGGAGAGAGGTTGGAGTGCATTTTTATTTAATGATATAATAATACCCAAGCTTATGCTGGCTCTCTCAGGAACACTTAAATCACACAAAGCTTCCAAGCTGGAGCACCTCAGACCTTATGAGGGTCCATAATTCGCTCTGTTACAATTCAGCTCTATCAGTTGCTGATATTTTGCTAGGAGTATCAGCCTCCTCCTAGAAAGCTTACAGGAGCAATTTGTCAACAAAGACAGTTAGTTTCATGGAAAGGCACCAGACTGTACCCAAATTGAAATGCCTTCATAAACACTCTTGATTACCAGTTATAAAAATAGTTACGAGGATGTAAAGTACAGCATAGGAAATATAATGAATAATATTGTAATAACTATGTATGGTGCCAGATGGGTATTAGATTTATCAGGATGATCAACTATAATTGAAAAACAAATTTAAAAAAGTAAAAATAAATAATTTCTCCTGATTGCCCAGAAGTATGAGCAATTAAGTTTTGGCAAACCAAGACTTAGCAAACTGTATCATTTTGAACTTTTGCTTTTAGTTTATAATATATTGAGAAAAATGTAAAAAATATCTCCAGTTTCTTATTTTGCAAAAAAAAAAAAAAAAAAAATGTCTGCTGATTTGACTTAGTTTGTGGATATGTTGAAATTGAAATTTCTTCTTGCTGAGCTTGAACTCTGTTTAATTTGGTTGTGTTGGGAATCTTAACTGGATAGTGATCACTTATTTTCTCATTTTTTGAGAAACTATCAAGCCTTCCAAGATGGCATTGTCTCCACAATACCTATACTTTGGTTTTGGTAAGTTTTCAGAATGATGGCATACTTGTAACATTTTCTTGTTCTTTTTTTCTATTGATTTTTAGAGAGATTGAAAGAGAAAGGGGATGACAGAGATAAACATCACTGCCGGAGGAATTCGTGGATCGGCTGCCTCCTTGCACACCCCCCACCGGGGATGGAGCCTGCAACCTGGGCATGTGCCCTGGCTGGAATGAAACCAGCAACCCTTCAATGCACAGGATTATGTCCAACCTACTGAGCCACACTGGCAAGGGCAATTTTCTTGTTCTTTTAAATGAAGTAAAAACAATTTTTTGCCTATTATTGAGATTGGTTCACTATTTTATTCTACTTGAGAGCAGTTCTACCATTTAGTTTCTTTTCATATAAACTATTAAAATAATACCATCTGGAAATTTAACTGTAATAAAACTACAGTGCTGGGTGTATGAAATTATATAGCTATGGGAAATATAGCCCTAAATCAGTTATACTCAAGTAAAAACTTTTTAAGTGCATCTCTGTGTTCTAACACAAAGTTCCACCCCATTTTCAGAACTGTTAGGAAACTATGATTCCATGGGGAAAATAAAAGTTTTTTTTTCTTTTTCTTAAAACCCAAGTATTTTTATTTTTCTTACTATATCATGTTGTTTCTCATAAAATTTATGGAAACTAAACACAATTCTATGAACTCTAGAGATTATGGAATGGTACACTTTTATTTGATAAGAAAATTGAAAAAGGTGATTGGTCTTTCCTGCCTCAGGGCTTTGGCACTTACTGTTCTCTCTGCCCGGAACATTTTTCCCCTTACTTCTGTGTAGATCTTGGTTCCAATGTCATCATTAGATAGGCCTGCTATGATTACAGTATAAAATTTCATATCCAGCCCTTCAATCTCTCTGTCCTGTTACCATGAATTTTTATCTTTTTTGCAAGTAGTCCCTCTTTTTTTTTGTTGTTTTTTTTTAACAATAATTTTTTTTTTAATTTATCTTTATTGTTGAGTATTACAGGTATACCATTTCCCCCCCCAATTGATCCCCTCCACTTATCTCCCACCCACTTCCCAGGCCTTCACCCCATTATTAACTATGTCCATGGGTTATACATATAACTTCTTTGGTTAATCTCTTCCCACCCTTCACCCCCCTTCCCTCTTTCCCCTGAAATATGATCGTCTGTTACATGTGTCAATGTCTCTGGATCTATTTAGTTCGTCAGATTCTTTTGTTCATTAACTTCTTAAAGAAGATCCTTCAACTTTTCTTATAGTGCTGGTCTGGTGGTGATGAACTCCTTTAGCTTTTCCTTGTCTGAGAAGCTCTTTATTTGACCTTCAATTCTAAATGATAGCTTTGCTGGGTAGAGCAATCTTGGTTGTAGTTCCATGTTTTTCATCACTTTGAATATTTCTTGCCACTCCCTTCTGGCCTGCAAAGTTTCTGTTGAGAAATCAGCCGACAGTCGTATGGGTGCTCCCTTGTAGGTAAATAATTGCTTTTCTCTTGCTGCTTTTAAGATTCTCTCTTCATCTTTAACCTTTGGCATTTTCATTATGATGTGTCTTGCTGTGGGCCTCTTTGGGTTCCTCTTCTTTGGGACCCTCTGTGCTTCCTGGACTTGTAAGTTGATTTCTTTCCCCAGGTAGGGGAAGTTTTCTGTCATTATTTTTTCAAATAGATTTTCAATTCCTTGGTCTCTTTCTGCCTCTTCTGGCACCCCAATAATACTAATGTTGAGCCTCTTGAAGTTGTCCCAGAGGCTCCTTATACTATTTTCATATTTCTGGATTCTTTTTCCTTTTTGCTCTTCTGGTTGGGTGTTTTTTGTTTCCTCATGTTCCAAATTGCTGATTTGATTCTCAGAGTCCTCTACTCTGCTGTTGATTCCATGTAAATTATTCTTCATTTCAGTTTGTGTAGCCTTCATTTCAAATTGGTTCTTTATTACATTATCAATTTTCTCAGTTATTTCCCTAACAGTCTGCTTAAACATCCTTATAAACAAAATTCTGAACTCTGTATCTGTTAACTTGCTTGGATCTATTTCATTTAGTTCCTCTTCTAGAGATTTCTTCTGTTCTTTCCTTTGTGGCATGTTTCTTTGCCTCCACATTTTGGCTTCTTCCAGGTGTTTGTTTCTATGTATTAGGTAGAGCTGCTATGTCTCCTGGAATATGTAGAGTGGCTTTGTATAGTAGATGTCCTGTAGGATCCAGTGGCTCAACCTCCCCCGTCACCTGAGGTGGGCCTTCTAGGTGCTCCCCTGTGTGGGCTGTGTGCACTGTCCTGTTGTAGTTGAGCCTTGATTGCTGTTGGCGTCCCTGGGAGGAATTGACCCCCAGGCCAATCAGCTGTGAGGACAAGCTGCAACTACAGCCAGAGAGCTGCTGTGCTGGAGACACCTTATGGATCAGGATTTACTTCAGTGGAGCTTTGGTGTTCACCAAGTGCGCCCCTTGAGTGTCACTCGTGGATGAGATAGAGTTGTAATCCAGTGTGGTAGAGTCTGTCTCTGGGGCCTCCTGGGAGGTGCAAAGTCAGCCTGAGCCAGTGCCTTGCCCAGGGCCACCCAGCATGAGCTACACAGCAAACCGTAGTTGGCTGCTACTTGTGCTGGGCTTGGAGGTGTCCAGGAGAGGCCAAGCTATGAGCCAATGCGGCTGATGCTAGTGCCAGGCCTGGGGCCACTTATCAAGCTGTATGGGGCCCGCTGCTGCTTGTTTGAGAGATTTTAGGAAAGTCCTAAGCATGAGGCTGGAGAGGCCACTTGCACAGAAAAGCCCCTGGAAATGGCCTGGATGAGCTGCAGGTGGGGAGGGGCGGGGCCTCCGGGAATCATGGGGCGGGGCCAAAGGTGAGAGTCAGGTGCTAGCGATTCAAATATGGCGCCTGCCTGCCGGCTGTGTGCGGGGAGGACTCGCCACAGGAGCCATGGCCTCCGCCAGCCCTTCTGCCCGGGAGGAAGCCGCCCTCCGCCTCTCGCCCGGATCTCAGGCAGGTTAGTTCCTCCCCGAGTGTCCCGGGTCCTTTCAGGCTGCTGCCCGGCGCTGGGCTCAGAGGGAGCGGCCGAGTGAGTCCGCTCCGGGCCCTTTAGAGGAGCTGCTGGGGCTCCCGCAGCCTCCGCGACCCTCAGCCACAGTCCCCGCTGGTTTCACAGCCCGGAGTTGTGGGGACGTCTCTTCCCGGCCTGGAGCCCTGGGCTGGGGGCCTGCTGTGGGGCTGGGACCCCTTCCTCCTCTGGGAAACCTCTGCTGCCGAGATTCCCTCCCGGGTTTACCCCACAGCACCGGGTGTGGGCCCGCAGCCACGTCTCTGGGATTCAGGCCCGATCCGCCCACGTCTGCGCCCCTCCTATTGGTCTCGGTGCTTCTTCAGGTCCCTGGTTGTGGGGCTTCTGTGCAGCCGGATCTCGGGAGGCTCAGAGTGATGGTGCTTCTGTGTTTAGTTGTGATTTTCATGTGGCTGCGGGAGGCGGCGGGTGCAGCTGTTACCTGCACCGCCATCTTGTTGTTCCTCACAGCAGGTAATTCTCATCCTCTTTACTTGTCCGTGGTGATCTGGCGACGGCTTTACTCTTCACTGTGTGTCTCCAGGGCCCAGGTCGATGGATCAGTTCTCTTTAGAGCATTTCCTTATCACTGGGCGCTGGGCCTCGTTCTGCCATCGGGGTGAGAGCCGTCCGGCTTCACTGCCGCTCTGCCTGCGCTGCAGCCTGGAGGGGTGTGGGAGGCTGCGGGCCTGCCTGTCGGAGACCAGAGCTGGAGAAGCGTAGCTCACTGAGGAAGAATCTAGCCCTAGAGCTAGACCCAGGAGCATTCAGGGCGCACCAGGAGCAGCAGTGTGAGGTGGTGAGTCCAGGTAGTCCCTCTTGATATGCATCAACCTTTTAATTAATTAATTTATTTATTTTCCCCCTCTACTAAAATGTTAACTCCAGGAAACACAAGAAACTTGTTTTTTTCACCTTTGAATCTCCACCGTCTAAAACACAACCTGGCCAGTAGTAGGACAAATGTTTGTGTAAAAACATTACTGGCTAAATGAATGAATAAGCTCAAGAGGTCATAATTTTACATACCATGTTTAATAAGAACCTCTCAGAGAATAAGTTATTGATTCTATTTTATTTACTAACTCTACTGCATGTAGGGAGGGCTTTTTCCCCTCCCTACACCAAATATACATATAGACATAAATTACTTCTAATTTTTCTAACTTACCTGGTATTTATAACCTCAGTGTTCATACCAATTTTTCCACATGAAATATTTTTCCTACCATTCCCAGCCCAAATTCAATCCAAATTCAAAGATCATTCGGGTCATCTTTCAAAGGTTAGATTAAAAGATATTTCCTTCACAAAGCCCTCTATTTTCCCAATCATAATTAATCAATTGTTTGCTCTCCATCACTAGTGTTATATTCCTGTTAGAGGTTTTTCTTTACTTTTTGTGCCCCTCTGTCTCCAGCTAGATACTCAAACACTTATTAATAAAGAAGTAAATTTATCTCTCAATACCATGAGGTACACAGCACAGTACATTATGTACTTAAGATATTTAAAATATTTTGTGGAAGAAAAAAATGAATCTAATATTTTCAGTAGATGTTCACGATAATTTTGAGGTTCAGAGAGGTTGATGCTAATATTATCTAAAATTCTAATTAATTAATTGGAACTTCGTTTTGAAAACGTGAAGCCAGTTTAAATGGACTTGTGTAGAATAAGAAATAAACCTGCAAAATTGTATCTTCCTTCCCCAAAATTCTATCTATACATGAATTTGTAGGAAGCACATTTGTAGACTGCATGGCGGTGCCTACTTTAAACAGGAAAATCCATTTCATCTGCAGAAATTGATAGCCTAATGTTTCTGTCTCTGTAATAAGTCATGTGAGTTACAAAATGTTGAAGCTATTATGTGTAGCCCTTAGTCTGCCAGTGCATTTGTTCAGTAATAGAGGCAGTCAATATCTAGGCCACGGAGTACATTTTGAGTGTATGTAGAGTCTCTGTCTCGTGTGTGTGTGTGTGTGTGTGTGTGTGTGTGTGTGTGTGTCCTGGTGATAATGAGGAAACTTAAAGAAAGGAGCTGAAATGGTGTCCTTTTCATCCAAGGCTGCTCAGTTTCTAAAGATGCTTCCTGACGGGTGGGCAGCCAATAAGTCTCAGCACGGCCAACACCCTGACCCGGCATCTGATCCTGCTCTTTGTGGCCATTTCTTAACATTAGTGGGAAGCAGCACATATTGACAATGAAATCTATTTAAAAGTGAGGTTCCTGAAGAGTAAACTTCAAGAAGGCAGAGCCTTTAAAAATGCACATCAGCACACTGTGTTGACAGCAGGCACTATTGACTTTTCCCACTGAACGATCCCATGCCAAGAGCTCCATAAAGGCAGGAGAAGCCGGGGGAGAAAAGGAGCTGGTTTAGAAGCCACCTGCTGTCAGTCAGTTTGGCATCATTGGGGGCAGCAGGTGCTCCACAAGATAAAAAGAAAGATGTTTAGAGAATTGTTTTCTTTTTCTTTCTGCTTTTTGACAACTCATTGATGATGGGGCCTGGTTGTGATGGAAGTTCATTTTATCTTGACAAGAGAGCTTTCTCTCCAGGCTGTTAGCCCGATCACTGGCCTGTGACAGATTAGGGAAAACATAGAAATTTGACTTTCCCTGTTTTTATTTTTTTTCTGCACAGGCAAGCTGTAGTTGGATAGAGAAAAACCATACTTGCATTTCAAGTACAACTTCCCCAAAGAAATTACTATTCAAGTGTTTATTTTTGCTGTGTCTTTAAAATCTGTCCCTTTGACATCTCTGATCTGCAGGAAGACCATACTTTGCATGATGTTACAATGCTATGTTGCCTGAGGTGGATGAAAGTCAGTAGATTAAATTCACATCACTGCACTCTGGTATGAGTGGTAATTTACGAAAAGGAAAAAGTGACAGTGTGCAACCTCATAATTTCACAACCCTAATTTCTATTCTGTGGTGGTAATATGAGCTGCTTTGTGTCTGGATTAAGTAACAAAAATGTGTGCCGGTCTGCAGAGAGGTCACAAAAAATTTCAAAGATGCTGAAGGTGATAGAATGTCAATTGTTACTACTACAGGAAACAGTGGCAAACCATGGGTGCATTTGGTAAATGAATGTGAATATTATATATTAAAAAATAAAACAGATGATGGGAACATTTGTTTTAAGCAATGAATTAATTTTCAGTCAAAGCTGTCATTATCACAACTAAAGAAAAGAAAGACTTTAAAATGATCTTGTTAAAAGTAGAGTAACAGGGGAAAGGAGGCAAGGAGCCATATGTAACAAGCAAAATCAACAAAGATTAGATTTAAAGCCAAACTTATATTCATTTCATTACAATAATATACATAATTAGGAATACATAATTAGATTTTTTCAAATTTACAACAAATTACTAAATTTAAAATGCTTATAAATATTACAAATAACACAGAATCGAACATAGCATAATATTCTGAATAATTAACTTCTTAATACTTTTTTCTACATTTGGCAACTGCATAGTTTTTATTGTTATATGCTTTATCTGTTTACTTTTTAGTTTTAAAAATATGTTTTTATTGATTTTAAAGAGAGAGGAAAGGAGAGGGAGAGAGAGAAAGAAACATCAATGTGAGAGAGAAACATTGATCAGTTACCTCCTATATGCACCCTGGCCAGGAATCAAACCCACAGCCTGGGTCTATGCCCTGATCAGGAATCAAACTGATGATCTTTTGGTGCATGGTATGATGCTCAACTGAGCCACAGTGGCCAGGGTGGGACTGCATAGTTTTTATAGTTTTTATATGATAATATAAAATGTAGTCTTCATATGATAATGTTATCAGTGGAGGTGGGGGGCCCTCTTCCACACTGGGTACTGGGAGTGGAGTCCTTACAATACCTCCAGAAAAAAATTTTTTCTGAGACTCACACGGAAGGATGGGTGCCATTTATTTGCATGGAATTTCATCTGTGGGTTTCTAAAGTCCCATTTCCCTTAATCCAGTTCGGGAAGAGGTGGAACTGGAGATTCAGGAGAGCTAAAAGCAAAGCCAGTGTCCAGTTTCTGTTCCATGTTGGAATTGGGTCTGGGTCAGCATCAGACTAGTTGCATCCATTAGTCTTTTGTGTGTGGGGTCCATATGGCTGTGAACCATGTGGGGAAACCAGGGGAGCCAACAGAGTGCCAGGAGCCAAGAGGGCAAGAGAGCAAACTCCTTTGTTTAGGGGATTAAATATCTCCAGTCTTCCCGCACTTGCTGTGGCCATGCCTACTCTATCCAAAGATCCGTTCCCAGGTGTGACTGACAAGCAAGTGCCTTCTCTATTTTACTGGGCATGAGTCTCTTCTTTCCCCCTGGTCAACCCCTTCTCCCAGCGGTCTGCCTGGAATGGACAGGTGGCTTCCTAGGGAGTATTAAACTGCAGCTTCCTGGCAAAGCTGCACAAATGACATGCCTATACTATTTGGCCTTCCCTTTTGCTCCTCTCTTGTTATTAATTATTAGGTTAATTATAATGGTATCAATAATGATTTTTATAATATCTGATTTTATACAAAGAATAGAAAAGTTGTTGGTTCTTTCCTCCAGTGGATCAAAATTGTTTCTTTCAAAGTGATAATTTAGAGAAGATTCTCTCGTCTTCCCAGCCCGTTGGTGATGATCTGTCCAGACTTGATCTGGCCTGGTGGGGTGCATAAAACATGAAGTTTCCCACATAGGCAATCTCCATGTTTGTCATACTGCTGGCAGGCTGTGCTTTAAATGCAGAGATCCTGAATAATTCCCCTCCTAAAAGAAAACAAACATATTGTGCATTTTTAATTATTTATGCTGTATTATCAGGAATATTTCTTGCAGGAATTACTTTTGACCAGCCAGTGATGGGTATAAAATTCTTCTTGAAATTGACTAGTAATTGGAAGGATTTTTAACCGACCAATTTCAGTTTCTGTGTCTAGGCTCGAAGTATTGAAAAAGTGGTGGATGTCTAGCTTCCTAAGGCACTGGGCTAGGAAAAAGGTCAGCTGAGGAGTTGGACTTGTTGTGGTGGCAGTGGTCTGGTCTTTAAAAGTCAAAGGAAAAAAATATCCTTAGGTGAAGATTAACAAAAAATTTGCAATGTCTATTAAGTCTTTTTTCCACTTATATTGTGTTATTTCTTTTTTTTTCTCTTTGTGTGTTCAGGAAATCAGCCTCTTCCACTTGGGTTTCTCAAATAAATCAGCAAAATAGAGCTATAGCTAGTCTTATTTTTATTGTTACATTATAAGCTTTACCACATGTTAGACCTACTTTCTAATACTATTCTGGATTTAAGTTTTAATTGTTTTTTCATTGTTCATTGTTATTTAAGAACTCACAATAGTCTAGGTCAAGTGTCAACAAACTATGGCCTGCATGCCAAATTCAGCCATAAAAAAGTCTTATTGGAATACAGCTATGCCCATTTATTTACATATTGTCTATGGCTGCTTCTGCATCACAGAGATAGAGTTGACTAGTTGTGACAGAGACTCTATCTATGACCTGCAAAGACTTTAAATATTTACCATTTGACCTGTTATAGAAAAAAGTTTGTTGATCCCTGGTTAGGTGCAAAATAAACATAAATGTAAAAATTCTTTCCTGGTAGACTTTCATCAGTTTAAACAAATGAAGAGAGCTAAGTGAATAATGAGTGGAAAGTTTTCATTAGGAAAAGTCATTAAATGGCTCTATAGTAAATTGTACTTTAGTTTAAGAAATAATTAAATTATTGACTATTAATAGATTTTCCTGGAATAGCATTTTCAAAATACTTAAATTAGATATTTTAAAAGTAAGAATTAAATAGTGTAACAGCAATCAAAATATAGCCACAATGAGAATCAAAATCGGTCACTTGCTTTATTACTTAGAATCATGATGACTATCCTTCTTTTTTAATACAGTTGTTTCCAAAAAAATGTACCACCATTTTTTGCTCTAACTAAATAAGTCTGTGGCTAGCTTAATGCATATTGACTCATTTAAGAAGAAATCAAATAACCTAAGTTAGTTCCTTAAGTAAATGGATTATTTTAATTATTTCTTTTTGCACCATATCCCTCTTTTTGTCATCCAATGTTAGAATAAAATGTCTTCAGGTTTAATTTCAAAATAATTAAAACATAATAAACCCATCAAAATTAATAGGTGTCTATTTAGTCTTATGAAGCATGCAGATATACCAAAAAGGGTCCTACTTGCAGGAAAACTGTTACACCTGCTGTCATTTCTTTCTACCATACATGACAAACATATTTATGTTGTTTTACATTTAAAAACCTGTGTAAGTTACTCCACTGAATATTTCGCCTTCATGTCACTTTATTTTTCAAATACACTAATGCATATATGGTTATAAGTATGATTTCATTTTATTGCTCCCCTACAGTGAGTGAGTTCCTATCTATCTACATTTCTTTAGGGGTTGACTAAACTTAGTTTTTTCTTTTGGCTGAGAAATACTTACTCATTCTATTAGTTTCCTCAGTTATGAAAATGTTAAGAAAGATCAGACATCTTTGATCCCAACAAAAACATACTAGATAATTATACATATACATTTACTTATTATAATTCAGCTAATTTTTCATCTATTCAGCAGCTTCTGCACAATTAATTTGAAATACCAGTAAAACAGTGTAAAACATTGGTAAATTATCTTTTACACCTTGCAATTCTTTTAGAATTTTGACTACATTAGAATAAAAATCAAATAAATTTATAATTTTAATTGTAGTCATAATGCTTTTTACCTTCTCTTATTTTGAAAGTACATAAGTGCTGTGTGATAATTAATATACTAAATACAATTTCTTTAACTGTATTTAGATATCATTTTCTATTTTTCTACCTATGATTCTCACCTATAAAATGTATTCAGTAATACTTAGCTCAAGGTTGTTGGAAATAAACAAATAAGGTATATAATTGACTTCATCAACTACAATGCTTGGAGAAAAAAATCATATTTGACATTTTTGTAGCCACCACAATATGCCCATCATTACATCTAGAATTTATAAAACAGCAGTTGTTAAACTTTAGTACTAGAAGTTATTATCATTAAGTTTATTATTATTTAGTATAATTGTTTTTAATTGAAGATTTTTACTCTTAATTATATGAAAAAGATAAGGTATTGACATGAGGAAGAATAAACAAGTTTTCTAAGTACCTGTTAGGCTAGGCATTATGTTTGTCTCATACAAGAAATTTAAATATATTCAATGCTCACTAGCTTATGACCATGCAATTAATGCCATAGTAACCATTAAGTCTAATGACAAAAGTTCCTTGTCAGGCAGGAACTCAAGCCCCATTAAAAATGTTTTTTCAACTTCCCAACAGATATTTTGGCAATATCCAAGGAGTCTCTTTATTATTTTTATAAATTAGCCCTGGTCTTAACATGAGAAAAAATATTGTCATCTTTTCTGGGCTAAGATTCTGCTGAGCAGAGATTCTGCACACCTGGAAATCCACCCATGACTATAATTCAAGCTACGGATTTGCCAGGGCCAGTGGGGTGCAAAGCCCTGTCATTAGCCCGCCCAGACCACTAATACACTTGACCTTCATAACACACAAGATACAAGACAAAAAGAAGTCCATTCAGAAATGTCCTGGGCCTGGGAACTTTCTGATTTACACATAAACCTTGTCAAACCAGATGACATATAATGACACCAAGATGGGTCCGACCAGATCCAAATGTGAGCCTTTTAATTGCAACTGGAACTTCTACATCCTTCTGACCTACTGGCCCCCTTGCTGAGTCTAGCTCATTATGAAAGAATTACTTCTTGTGACTGTGAAGGTTGGGAGTGTTCCATATCATATAAAAACTGATTTTTTTACCAACTTCTTAACCCCACACCACTCCACCAAACACGTATATTTTAATCAACACTAAGAATGAGCACCATTTTTGTCCCCTGAGAAGCATAAAGATATTTTGAGCCACCATTTTAATCGAAGTTGTCTGCTCCCTCTCCCCTGATTTTCCTGATTGTTTTGGGAAACGTGTGCTTGTGTGTATATCTACTTGGCTGTGTCTGTTCATTTGCAGCAAGGTCAGATGAGAGAAGGGAAGGGTACCAAGGAATAGATGCTAACTATTCAGGGAAGAAGAGAGGACATACAGAATGACACAGAGCAGCCCATTGCTAAGTTTTCCTCAGTCCCTCAGAGCCCCCCCCCCCCACAGCCTAATTACATTATGCAAAGTTCAAGTTAATAACTGAAAGCTCCTTCCCTGACCGCTTTAACCTGAAAGCATATTGCCACGCTATAAACATCTAGCATCAGCAATTAATTTTTTCTAAGGTGCCTGGCTTATTTTAAAATACACAAAATGTACTGTAATACAATTTCTATTTAAACAATTAAATATAAATTGTCCCTAAAATCAAATCTTAAGAAAGAAAATATAATAAAAAGGAAAATCAAATACAAAGGAGCTGTCAGGTCCTCAGCAAGACTGATACAAATGTCGTGGCATCCTCAGCAGCGCAGCACAGTTGCCCAGGGCTTACATGACGTCCTGAGGTGAGGGAGTGCCCTGCACTAGCTACTGAGGAGCTGTGTGTTACATGTGTGCACGTGGGTGGTATTTGTCATAATATTATGCCACATGTTTTCAAATAGTCAAGTGCTAGACTGACTCCACATATCTAGGCTTTGACAGGCTCAGAGTCCTAGCATTCCAGTGGATAATGTGATTCCGTGGACAAATAACATAAACCCTTCTTCCTTTCAAATCCTGAGCAAGGAGACTCCATCACTCAGAGGACCAGTGACCTCTGGGTCAAAATTGGCAAGAGTGCTGTCAAACCTATTAACTTATTGCCGTCATTTTTTCCTTTCCAGAAGCTCTGTAGTAAAGAACACTCATTCACCTTCCAACAGCTCTTTCTCCCAGTGGTCTTTAATCTTACAAATCCTACGATTATACATGACCTCAGAAATGTGAAAGTAAGTTTTATCTGTCACAAAGATGTTTTCTCTATGCCTTTTCATTAAAAACAAAATAGAACACAAAACAATTTCTTTTAAAAAAAAGCCTAAAAAGTGGCTACCATTAATAAAATATGTTGACTTTGTTATACTAATAAGAGGAAAAAACAAAAAGAAAAACTGAAAAAAACATGTTTATAGTCAAAAGAAACTACTTATTACAATATTTTAATTTGTATATGCTTTATCTGTTGTTTAAACAACAGAAATGTTCTTCCAAATAAAAATAGATGCCACTCTGTTGTGAGTTTTTCTAATCTTATATTTCTTTCTTTTTTACAAAAGTGGGATATTGTTGATGCAGTAAACTTTAAAGTATCATATTCAAGACCCCTGGGAACCTATTGAAATGTATATTCTGACTCAGTTGTGCTGAGTGGTGCCTGATAATTTGCATGATGTCAGTACTCTTGGTCCAAGGATCATATTTTAAGTAGCGAGGTTCTAGTCAAGAGTGTAGAAATTACACCTGCTCCATCATAAATATATGTCACCGAGGTGTGTAGTTCTTGATCGAGACAGGCAAACCATAAAAGCTTACATTGATGAACAGTTTCATTCTACTATGGATTTATTTTAAAAATAGTGAAACCTCTGGCTATTTAATTTATCCATTCATTTAACAAATTCTTATATAAAGCTTGTATAATTATATAATGCTTATATAAAATATAGTCTTTATATAAACCTTACATAATTACATAATGCGTATGTCATGCCCTGCTCCATGTATTTTATGGTTATAAACTTTCTTTCTCCCTCTTAATAACCCTATGAGGTAGGTGCTATTTTTACCCTCACTTTACCAGGAGGAAACTAAAATAGAGAGCAGCTATGTGACTTATTTAATGTCACAGTCTGTTCACTCTAGCATCTCAGCAATTAAATTACGTCTAGATTATAGGAGTGAAAATTCCACTGTGCTAATTTTGTTCACATTACTTGATAAATAATAGTCATATTTAACTACATTTTATTTAGTACCTAATATGTGCCTAACACTATGCTAGGTTTTTTTTCCCCCTTACTCAGTTTTCTTAGCAACTTTGTGAGATATATCATCAGCAGTTTGCAGGTAAAGCTCCAAAGACCAAAATGAGTAAAATGACTTGAAAAATTATAAATAATTGGCAACACCACTTTCATGTCTATGAAATTCTATGTCATCTTGCCCCTTCACCAGGTAAAAATCACCGAAAAACTGTAGAAACTTATGTAAAAAATAATAGTTTCTCCTGGAAAAACTGAAAATTTCTTTAAATATGTGTGATTTAGCATTCTGTATCTACATAATTTAAATAAGCTGATATTCTTATTTATCCAAGTTAAACAGTATATGTTTAATGCCAATAATTAATTAACTGCTTCTTTTTAAAAAGATATTTATTGTTAATTATAAAAGGTTTTTAATTAATTTAGAGGTAAATATATTGTTTCAAATTATTAATAAAGTAGCTTATTAATACTTAAACTAAGTGTAAATTTAATGAAAATTAGATCATGGGGAGCTAGGTAGATGTGTTGTTTTTTTTTATGACTATTCTGAATGCTCTTTATTTTTAATCAAATCCAGTCATATGCAGCTGCTTCTCTTACTGCTGATTTAATTATCAAAAACTTTCTGAGAATTTTCAGGAGAAAGAGATACTAGGAGAAAGCAACAGAAGAACACAACACCAGTTGGTTCTAAAAATGTGATAGCAGAAATAAATGTGTATCCATAAACATACAAGGTAAGAGGTGACAAAACCCTGGGGAGGCCAGTGACACTAATGGAACAGCCGGAGTAGGGAGGCACAGCTGCCGGATGCCTTTTACCCAGAGATGGTATTACAGGAGACAAACCAATCTGCAACTGTCAGTCAGAGACGTAACCTTCGCACTCACCTTGCAGGTGATCAAGACTAGATCTCCCTAATAACCGGCATGTCTGCCCGTGGATGTGTATTGGGAGTGACACCTGACTTAGGCTAATCCACATTTTAAAATAAACATCCCATACTGACATTATAAACAATGGATTATTTTGGCATAAACATCTCATACTGACATTGTAAACAATGAATTATTTTGCCATTTACTCTTTCCCGTTTTATACATTTCCCCAACACAGATGTTGGACTTTCTATCTCGTTCATTCATTTTCTATTCCTCCCTCTCCTCCTTTCTGCCTCTTCCTCTTTTTCTTCTCCCTTTTCTCTTACCTTCCCCCAAGGGGCCAGGGCAGGGAGAAGGGTTAGGCCAGGACAAGAGGACATCTAACCAAACTCATAATTTTAGAGCTTCTGCAAACAGATGAACTCTGTATATTTTCTCAACCTGTTTGGGTGGGACCTAGGGGCAATTTTTTTCTCTGTATAAAAATTAGAAGCCTCTGGGTTTGGTATAATCCATACTCAGAGCATCTCTTTATGTTCTGGCTCCTCCCAAATGAAGCTTCATTTTGCAAGAGCAGTTGCAATTGCTAGAGATTTACCTGGTATCCTTTAAAGGAACAGGAAGGGGGAATGGAATAACAAAACACAATTTTTCTTTTTTTAAAAATCCAGGAGTCTCTGTTTTCAGCCTCCAGCCAGCAAACCTCAGTTTTATCTTTTTCCTCTAGCACCCTGCTTTCTGGGCTCCCCAGGACCCCTTTTCAGATCTCACCTGTTCTGGGGCTTTTCAACGTTTGGGGTTTTTTTACCTTAATCTCTAAATTTATATATACACACCCACTACTTAATATTGCTTTTGAGTAAATGAAAGCCAGTAGAAGGGACTGAAGCTACTAAACAATAGACCCTGACATACAAATTCTATCAAACCATGGGGAGTGTGTGCTGAGGAGGGGAAAGTAGATGTCTGGCACCCCCAAGTCTTCAAATTTTAGGGCAAGTGGTGGAATATTCTGTCAGATTGATTTCTTTCACAATACTCCTGCCCTTGAGAACTGCATGCAAGACTGTCTCTGTAATTATTGTACCTATTGAATTAAATATATCTGTATGTGTGCAAATGTAGATGTCAATCCAAATAAATGGAATGACTAGGTTCATATTGAGAAATGAGCATGGCATTTATTTAACTGCTTTGCAATTAGCAAGATGCATTCCTTTCTAGTGACATCCGTGAGTCCTATTTTCATGCCAGAGTGTTTTTGGATTTCTGCTACCTTTTGAGGCCTGCTAGAAAAAATAAAACATACTTTTCAGTTTGCTCTTTTTATGAGAAAGACTATGGCTTGTAAATCCTATAAGAACTCTAGGTGGTTTTTGTTGGTCACAGTCTCCCGTTTGTCGATGTGTGGTAGAGGTATAAGGCAGTGAAGGGACAGAGTGACTAATTAGTCCAGTTACGTAGGCAAAATATGGCACTTCCCAAAAGCTTAAATTAATATTTTTATTTGTGCATTTTTATAAATTTTATTTCCAATAGTGAATTTTCCAGTCATGAATTTTGCTCATTTACATATTGAGGCATTGATAATTTTGTTATCTAAGTGAATAAAATATTTTATTTCATATATAAATTTAATTTTTCTTGCAACACTTGCTACTGATCCATGTACCCCATCCATTGGTTGTCTTTGTTTTTATTCTTTTTTTTTCAATATACAAGCTTTTACAGTTTTATAGAATCAACTCATACCTTTATGTTGTCAGTACTTCTATCATTCTTAAGTTAACATAGAAAGTCACCTAGGCTTGAAGAAATAATATACAATATTGACAAATATGTGATAGTATTATGAGGGTGAAATGAGGTCACGTGCATACCCCAGGTATAAATTAATTGCTTCTCAGCTCTGCACATGCACTTCAGTGTTCTGTTTGTGAAATCTGAGCTGGACTCTGTATACACTCCTCCTCTGCAAGCTGACACAGTGCTAAGTGTGATCAGAGAAGGAACTGGAGAGTACTGCAGAGGGATCATGTTCTCTTTCTGCTTCTGTTGTGCTTACTCTTTTCTTGCTCCTATGTCGTAACTGTCAGCAATATTATACCAGAAACCCAGTGGTTTTCCCCTCTAGTAAGTGTCTTGCTTGTTCCAGTCCCTGGTTCCTGGTTCCAGAAAGTGTTTTGCTAACTACACTTTGTGGTCCACTTTGCCTGGGGTTAGAGATGGTTAGAAACGCAGGTCTGCATTGATTAACTGGCAGTTATTAGCTACTTGGCAGGATGATCTCAGGCTTAGAACTGGATTTAAATATTGATAACAAGGAAGTCTGGGGAAACAGATACAGCAGGGACTCTCAGAATGGTCCAAACTGTGAAGATAGTTGTGTCTCTGTTGTAAATGCTACCAAAGGCCTTTACCTCAGAGGAGGCTCTTACTAATCAGGTAGAAAAATTACAAGCTTCATGGACACCTGTCAACCTCTTTCTCAAGCCACCCCGACACTTGCTCAATGAATACATGAAGGAAAGTGGCTCTGGGGCCATGGGCTCAACAACACCGACTTCCCCTTATCCAAGCTGACCTGCTAACACTAAAACTCGATGCCTCATCTCTACCAGCAGAGCCCAACTAAGCCCCCATTCGGCACCAGTTAGGTAATGAGATATTCCTTCCCATTACCAAATGGTTAAAGATGTAAAGCTGTGACTGTAAGCAGGTTGGCCGATCTAGGGGAACGGTTTCAGATATTCTGATACCCTCTGTTAGTGGATATGTAGGTTGAAATAGTTTCTGGTGGCCAAATAGAAAAGTGCCTCCCTTTCTAATGATCTAAGGATCTTCTTTCCAGTGACACAGAGGCAGATTTACTCTGAAGTTAATGATGCTGAAATCTCATAGCTTTACACAGTGCTGAACCCTTTCCAAGACTGGGAGGGTCCTAGCAAGGCATTCACATGGTCACATGGTTTCAGAAATTTGCAAAAGAGATATTTTATATTCTTATCCACTAAATAGTCCCACCCCACAAAATTGTATCAGCCTAGGCCTCACAAAGTTGAATCTGACCTGAAAGTACATTCTTATTTTTTTTAAAAAGAAAAAATTCAATCAGAAATTCCTCAATGCAATTATATTTGGGTAGATCATTTTAATGTACTTTTGAGATGATTGAAGGATCCCTTTGGGGATATTAAAATGTAATTTTTCTTTTATTTAGCTTAGCTTTTTATATTACTCTTACTAAATAAGAATTCATGTTTTTATTCATATGGCCCTTTTTTTACAATGCACTTTGTTTCTACATGGGTTAAAGTAAAAATAATCAATATGTAAGGGATAATCAGATATTCTGAATGTATATAACTATTTTTCATTTTCTATGAAGAAATAAATATAGGATTTCTCTAAAAATTCAGAATGTTAACAACATTTGTATTCATGGAAGCACATACAATGAGAGCATGAGGCTGTTCTTACTTCTGTTGAAGAATGATCTTAACTATGTCTAAAACACAGAGTTAATTTACCATTAATGAGTTTATGAATACCATGAAAAATCAGCCTTGCTATTTCCTATTCTAAATGCCTACAGATTCTGAATGTTTTAGGATTATCAGGCACTATGATAATTTTGTATAATGATTTTAAACCTAATATACAATTTTATAAAATATTTGTTACAATTGTACTATAAATATTCATGAAAGTGTCTCATGGGCTTGCCAAAATATCAGTGACTTCCTGTTATCTACAGCAGGCCTAAGTTGGAAGGGCCAAAGCAGGCAAAACTACCCTTTGGGGATGGCAGGTGATAATAGCCACCTTGGACAAGGGTTCTTCATGGTACAGGGAATCAGAACACAGAGGAGAACTGGCTCTTCCCATCTTTTATACAGACATTTCAGGCTGAAAGCTGACTTTATAAAAACTTTTCTTTTCTCTCTTTTCATCAAAACTACACTGGATTTAAAAAAAACTAATTTTGCAATAATAATAATAAGGGTTGAGGGAAAGTGTGATTTACACTAGAACATATTTTTCAGAAATATTTTTAATTACAGCTATAGTATCATACAAATAGTGGAAAAATTTTCCATTCTTTTATAAGTGAGGATTGTATCCCGTACTCCGAAATCCAAGTGTGTAGGAAAATCTAAAAGATTGAGAGGTATATTCATGAAAATTTATGTTTTTAAACTGAACTGCTATTTTTAATGTATTTTCCTCTGTGCAGTACAGTTTGTTCAGTATTTCTCTAGTTTCTATTACATGCCATACTTGAGTAGATTTTAACTACCTCAAAATTATCACTTTTATATTTAAATCTATAAACTAATGATACAAAGATATTAAACAACCCATAGAGCAAAAATAAATGTATTTTCTTTCATATGACTTCTATACATGTAAAAAATTATCATGAAATGACATATTTTTCAAAATAAACAGATCCATAAATATTTCTAAAAGTACAGTAGAAACGTTCAGTTCTTACAATCCCTACTTGCTCAAATATCATATCTTTTGAATAGAAAAATTATAGAGTATAAAAAGTGAGTGAGATACATATTGAACCAATGCCTTTCCTAGATATGAAATCTGAAGTTTTGGGAATCTTTCCAGACTAAAACCTAGCAATAATTTATATTAAATTACCACAAAATAAATAATATAAAAGTATAGCATATTATAGGGTAAGAACAGTAATATTGAAAAGGATCAGATGAAAATATAATTATCTCCCAGTGAACACACACATACACAAAAGAAATATAAATCCACCTCACCTGCCAGATCATTTTTCCTTTTTTATGAAACAGGAAATTTAAAACACACAATTAATTCTACCTGTTGAAGGAATGTAAATGAAGGTGGATCCAGCCCGATAACTGCGTTCCTCTTTAGACTGACCAAATGGAAGCTAAGAATTGTTGGGCATATATGTTATCAAATAAGGCTAGCATTCAATCAAAATCTTGTAAAATATAACGTGTCATAGGAGGAAAAACATAAAGCAACAACTGTAATAGCTAAAGAATGAGCTGTGCCAGTTTGAATGTTTTAGCTTTTCTGACATAGGAAGAAAATATCTACATAGTTTTAGTATTTGTGGCAAACTATGTGATGTAATCACTTTGAAAGTCAGTTTTTTCATCTGTAAAATGAGTTTAATAATACCACCTACCTCGTACGATTATTGTAAAGGCACATAAGATAAAAACTGTAAAGAACTTAGTTCTGTTAGTACACATTTACAAATATTAATTGTCATTTTTTGGTAAGTCAGTTTGCTAAGAAACAAAGCCAAGTCTTTCTGTCCCCACATCCATTATTTTTCCGCTGTTGTTATTGATTAGAATAAAATGGATTAAAGGTATACTGGATTTTTCCACCATTAAGTACAAATAAACCAGAGTGTAAGTATTCTCATTATCCAAACTACCTGGAATTGAAATAAACTTTCTTCTCCATTAATCCACACATTTTGTGATCTCCAATCCCTAATGGATTTACTATTCCAATAGGAGCTTGTTCTGTCTGAAGCAAACCTTAACTGTTGTATTTGTTAATTTTGTCAAAAAGCATTTCTGAGCACTTATTAGCTACAAAACTTTCTATGAGGCATCACATGACGACAATCTCAAAATTGGATCACACGCTGTTGGTGAGTGTAGGAAAATAGGCACCCACATCCACTACTGAGGGTAAATTGGTCAACCCCATGGAGGTCAACTTGACCATGTCCTTGGAATTTTTAGATAAAATATTATTTGTAACCGTAGATGTGAAAACATACTAAATATACATCAATAAGAGAGAGAATATGTAAATTATATTAAATCATGTAATTTACTATAAGGCAGCTTTTAAATAGGAAGAATCTCCATAAAATACAGATTCGATTGCTAACAAGTGTGATGTTGTGAAAAAACAGATAAAAACACACAAAAATCCAGATATACATGCCATTAAGTTAAAAAAAATGTTTTGAAAAGTGCATAAGATCTAAGAAGAATCATACCCATGAAGAAGACAATAGGAACTAGATCAGTGATTCGGTTTTCACCACATGCCCTTTTTATATTTTCTGCATTTAGAATAGGGTAAATATTTTACCTTTTCAAAAGAAAATCTTCCAAAAAGTGGCTATTCTGACCATTGCTGGCTGCTACTGAACAAAAAAACTCTGTAAGGAAGTAGGAAGCAGAGGGACCAGTTAGGATGTTATTTCAGTGGTCCAGATAACAGACCATGAGCTTGATTCTGGGTATATCTGAAAGGAAAAGCAGAAAGGATTTGGTGATGCTTGAATGTGGGGTTTAGAACAAAGGCGAGAGGCAAGGGAGACATAATAGATGATACCACAGAAAATGACTAGAGAAGCAAATTTGTAAGAACATTTTCAAAAGTTTGTTTTTTGTACATGTGATGTTAAGAATAAAAGGAACTGAAATTCAGATGACATCTCTGTGTAGAATGAACTAGATAAATTAGAAATTAAAGATAGTAAGAATAATTGAAGATTATTTTATTCATAATTTATAATTATTGTACCCTTATCTAGAGTGGTACAAATTTCAATGGAAAGGAAAAAATTAGATGAAATAAACGTAATTTTTAAGATATTATTATATTGTTTGTCTAACTATCCATTTATATATTTGTTTATTTTAGTCGTTTGTTACTTGTTGGTTGCGTACTTTGAGGAAAGTATCATGTTTCCACAGTTGAATTTGTCTCAGGGATGTTGTTTGTTGGTTAGACTGGAATTCTCATTGAAGTCATTCGATTTAAATGCACTTGGATAGGGAAGTAGCCTTGGGTTCATGGGGCCTTACTGTCTTCATTTTCTTATACTGCTAGTTCCTACATTAATGCCCATTCCATTTATAAGCATTGAGTTTATGACTATAATTTACACTCTGCCTTTCTCCAAGGATTGGGACATCTTAAAAAGATGTATATGTATGTATATATTCTGCAATGGAAAAGTGATAAAATTAAGGAAAACTAAAAGACAAGAGTAGAAAAGTTCCATGTAGTTTCATTCTGAGAATACATTCCATATGGCAGAATAGAAATTTGATTTTAAGCTTGCCAGCTACCCAACCAGGGAGGAAATACATGATTTGCAATGCCCAGAGGAAAAAAACAAATGGATAGCTATAAGAAAAATAATTAAGAAGGAAGGAAGGAAAGAGAGTAGAAAGAAAGGAGAAAAAATGAAAAACAAGTTTTTTCTAAACTAAGATATTTAGATAATATGCCAATGAGACTTTATATATATCATCAATAACATCTCTGGGATGAATGCAATAAAAACATCTGGATAAGCTTAGTTCTTAAGATATCTTTCAATGTAGAGATGCTAAAATTTAATTTCCCAAATGAAATTATGTAAATGATCAAAATATGTCAGAATAGGCAGCTTGAAAAAGTAATATTGTGTGGACTGGAAATCTTTTAGACATTTATCAATAAAAACTATTTATTAGAATTACACTTTTAAAAAGTTTTCATATACCAAATCCTTGAAAAGCTTCTGAAATTATTTATTTGCAGACTAAGGAAGACTTAAGGTTTTTTAGAGATTATTAAGCTAGAAAAAATTAAGTGCTGGAGATAAGCAAATAAATAAATAAACAAATACTTATAAAAGTACCAAAGTCTATATCAACTCTGTAGGAGATGGCTGGGAAAAATAATCTAGGTTGTTTCAATTTACTGAAAAATCCAATGGTAATTAAGGTTCCCAAATTCTAACTGATTTAGCTGCATTATTTAAAGTATTGGAAGAATATAATGCATTACTATTAATTCTGAGAGATGATATAAATACTATGTTAAAATATAAAATACAAAAGCTTATGAGTAGATGATACAAGAGTAAATTTTTATATAACTTCCTCTTACAAATTTAAGCTAACACTTCAAAAGAGTTACAGACTAGTTTTCAAATAAAATATTTCCAGTTTCCCAAGCTATCCACCAATCCTGTTGTCTCACTTGAGGCCAAAGGCAGTTGTGTTTTATAATAATGCTTACTTACGTTATTGTCTCCTTTACCATAGGGAAATCTTATCTATACCTAAGTATTTATAAAAGGAGAGAAAACACAACATGGAAGTAGAAGGTCACAAAATTCAAGAAAAATGGAGTAAGCAGATTTTTTAGTTTCATATACACGTACTGGAGCATCTTTATTCATTTGGTTCCTGCAGACTTTTGAGTGTGTCTAAATGCTTTCCAGCCAAGAGAGAGAAATAGCTAAAAGAATGTCATATGGCTAGGCAGTAACAAACGAGGGTGAGAGGTGTCAAGAAAGCAAAACAAAATGTAGATCTCTAGCTTTTAAACCATCATCATAGCCAAGATGCAAATCAAATCAACTGCAGCCTAAAATAGCACAGAGCCTCCAAGGAAAGCTTCACAAAGAAGGGTACCCTGGAAGCTCCTTCTTTATACAACCTAAAGCTTTTGGAACATCCAGATTCAAAATAACCTCCTGGTGCTGTAGACTTCAAGTGACTAGTTAACAACTTGTAATAGGCATGGTTCTCCAGAGAAACATAACCAATAAGATGCACATTTATATTACGAATTTGGCTCATATGATCATGGAGGATGTCAAGTTCTGAAATCTGCTGGTGGACCAGCAGGCTGGAAACCCTGGCAATCCTCCTGTTGCAATTCAAATCTGAAGGCTGGCTGCCGGGAGCATCCTGTCTTGTTAAAGGGAGGTCAACCTTTGCCTTATTTGGACTTTCAATTGATTGGATGAGAACCACCCACATTACAGAGGGAAATCTGCTTTATTCTAAGTCTCCAGATTTAAGTGTTAATTTTATCCAAAAATACCCTCACAGATAAATGTTTGATCACAGTTCCACCAGTAGTTTGTATTATAAAGTTAATCATGCTTGCAAATATCTCTCTTATAAAATAATGCTGTGTGATAATCATTAGTTGGTAATTTTAGACTCTGTCACTTGAATAAAATTGTAACTTTTCTGTTTAGAGGCTTGGATCTAATGGACTAGTTGCTTCTAGTTTTCAGAAGTTAAAGATGTGCTTGCAAAAGTGAGTTTATCCAGTTGTTTTTGAATGTCGTATAAAATATTTTCAAGCACTAGTATTATTTAGAATGGTAATATTGCTGAAAAGTGGTGCTGTCGTTTTTTTCATTTGTAGAGATGACTGGGAATTCTTAAAGATTATCAGGCATAAGATCTATGGCAGATTTCGTTAGCTTTGTGGTTAGAAAAAACACATTTTTTTAAAAACGATTCAGTAGAAAGGGTATTAAATGAGTAAATTTTATAGCAGGCTAGTGCATCTCCAAAAGTACTTAAAAAGGGTTATTTAACTTGCCCTCCAGGAAATAATGTATAATTATTAGTAGTAGTTTGCACAAATAAAAATGCAAATGCTACTGCCAATTGTTATTATTTTTTTAATGTATCTTTATTGACTTCAGAGAGAGGAAAGGAGAGGGAGAGAGAGAGAGAAACAGAAACATCAATGGCGAGAGAGTCATCATTGATCTGCTGCCTCCCGCATCCTGCCCCCACTGGTGATCAATCCCGCAACCCCCGCATGTGCCCCCCGCCCCCAGGAGTCAACCACAATCTCCTGGGATCCTAGGCTGATGCTCAACCGCCGAGCCCCGCCCACCGGGCTGCCAATTGCTATTTTATATAGAAGTACTAGTCACCTAGAGGATTTTAAGAAAATAAACCATTCAATTATTTTCTAATATATTTTCCCTAGTTTGCCTTCTCTTAAGGTTTTTTTGCTGTGAGCAATTTTATTGGATATTATAGATTCATGAGCACCACATAAAATCTTTGAGAGCATGATGATATAGTAGTTTGAGTCTCCAAAAGACAATCTTTTGAAGAAGCATTGCTCTCTTTTAATATAATAACACACTTTCCCCACTATTCTTTTTTCACTTTCAAAATTAGATTTCTAGTTAAATTAAAACTGAGCCTCCCTGTAGATCTATTGAATCTCTCATATTAGAATATTTATAGAAATATATGGGTCAAGTTATTAATTCTGATCTTCAACATTACATAAATATTCTGTGGTCTAAGCAGACACAGGCAAAAAGTTAGAACTATGTACTTATCCAACTTTGCAATATATGAAAGGAATAAATATTATACTTCACTTAAGAAATCTTATTTCTCTTGCTGGAGTTTGACAAATGTTACATTCATTGTCAATCAAAAAATCAACCATAATTTGATCAATTAATATCCAAAGGCTAAACAGCTAAAAAAAAAAAAAAAAAAAAAGGGAAAAGCTTAAATAGGTGAGAATGTCTTGTCTTTTCAAAGCCAAAGAAAATTTACTGCTCTCTGTGAAAGGAATATTAAAATTCAGTGTTTTTCAAAATAATAATAACCAAAGTGAATTTCCAATAAAAAAATATATCTTTTTTGCTTAATCCAGTGAGTATTTTAAACTGATTTTCAAAGCACATATGTATTTGTAGGTTTGTGTCTTTTCAGATAAATTTTTCTTTGATTCAAGTTTTTACCTTATAATTATATTTTTTGCATGTAACTATTTAAGACAGTGAATTACTAACATATGTATATGGATATCCTTAATACCTGTCATTTTTTTTGTATATAATAAATTTGATTTTTGTTTATTAAGAATTGACTAGAAGCTTGCATTAAAAAGACTTCCAAAGAGTCTTTTTAAAAGTAACACTTCTAATGTCTAAATGCTCATTGTTTATACTGCCTGAGCTTTGTATAATTAAAGATTCCCCATGTGAGTCACTCAGTTTGTGTCCAGTGAACCCAATGAGATTTAAATAATGACATGGAGATTAACAGTGTAGTGTATTTTGACATATGCATATTTTAATTGAATGTTCAAGGTCATGAATTACCAACTTAACTAATTTCTCTTACACAGTTGTGGGGGAAACTAAATATGCATCAGCTGCATATAGATGAAAGAACAATGCTTATTGTAATGCATATTAATATTTTTAAGTCACAACTTTTTCCATGAAAATGTAACTTCAAACATATGAAGAAACCCTTAGAGAATGAGTCTATATTCAAAGTACTTTAAAGCATCTTATATGGAATGCACCTTTTGTATGAAGCATAACGTATATTTTTAGTAAAGTAAAGTGAATTTATAATGAAAATAAATATAGTGATTATTTCCCTTGATGATTCAAATTAACTCTTTATGTTGTCAAAAAAATATTGAAGAAAATAAAAGGTATGCACATGGACGGATGAGTAAGTGAACAAGTAGATAGATGGAGGTAGAGATAGAAAAATAGATGTGTCAGGAATTTAATAACAAAGACTCTAAAAATTTGAAAGTAAAGGCAAAGATAAATATAATTTACATTGATACAGCTAGAATATTAAGAGTTTCAAAACACAAATAACACAAAAAAAATAAAATGGTAAAAACACCCCTTGGCAAACAAGATAATAACAATACAATTTTATCAAGTTTTACCAAACTTTCAAAGAACAATAATTACTTTACATAAATCTTTTTTGCAGAAAATAGAGCTTATTAAAAAAAGAAAAGAAAATAGAGCTCATTAATAAAAGGCTTGTATTGCTTTGATACTAAAGTTTGATCAAAGCTTTAAATAAAGAAAGAAAAATCTACTTGTAACCAAGTTGCAAAAAATTTAAATATAATTAACCAATCAAATGTATTAAAAACATAATTAATCATGACAAATAGAATTTATTCCAGAAATGTAAGGATGGTTTAAGACAATAAAAATCAGTCACCCTAGCCAGTTTTGCTCAGTGGTTAGAGCCTTGGCCTGTGGACTGAAGGGTTCCAGGCTCCATTCTGGCCAAGAGCATCTACCTCGGTTGCAGGCTTGATTCCCGGCCCCTGTCAGGGTGCATGCGGAGGCAACCAATCCATGTCCCTCTCACATCGGTGTTCCCCTCTCTCTTTTCCACTCTGTCTGAAAAGCAATGGAAAAAATATCCTCAGGTGAGGATTTTTAAAAAAAGTCAATTAATAAAATTTCTTCTATTTGACCAAAGAAGAATTTTTTATATAACAACTACATATATGGACAACAGAATATTTTTGACTCTCTAAACCTATGTATGATAAAATTTCTTAGAATATCAAAATGATGCAAGAAATCTCTTACCACCTGTGAAGACTGTTTTACAAAACGCTTCAGCAAGGGGTACACTTAATATAATACTAAATTTTAGAAGAATCTATTTAAGGTTGGGACTAAAATAAAAATATCTACCATATGTGTTATTATTCAACTTTGAACTAAAGCTTTGGCCAAGGCAATAACACAGTAAGAATTAATTAGCAGTTTAGAAATACTGGAAGAGAGAAACAAAATCTTTGTCATCTTCTGATAATACAATATATTACACAGAATATACAGGAAATAATATTTAATTTAATATGAAGTTCAGAAACATAATCAGATAGAGCTTAACAAGACAAGCAATAAGTTTTCTCTGTAACAAGAATAGTTAATTAGAAAATATAACATGTAAGAAGATACCATTAGGTACAACTTATAATCACCATAAATAAAATGTATATAGGATTAATATAGCCCTATAAGTGTGAATCTGTTATAAAGATTTCAAAATGTTTTTTATATGGCACAAAAAAGATGTGTCCAAGTGACATATATACACTATAAATTTATTGAAAGTTTGAGAATTATAAATATATTTTTGGACCAGTTCATAAATTATATGTATTCTAATAAAATGTCAAGCACTAGTGTTGGGGATTTGGATGACATAACTGCAAAATGTATATGAAAATATTTTAATAGGTAAGAATTTTTGGAATATGTAAAAAAAAAAGCTGATCTGTTTGTCACTTCAAACTAGAAGAAATACATAAATGAAAAAAATCAAAGTAATTACAGCAGTAGATATAAGCAGCAGAAATAGACTTTTGGAACAGAGGGTCGAAACTGAGATAGAGGGATATATGTGGAAGTTATATGATAAGTATAGTATCAAAAATTAAGACAAAAAAAAATTGTCTAAAAAAAAGTAGTGGAAAATTAGATTGTTTTAAAAACAAAAATATAAAATTATATCCCATATAAAAAATAAACTGTACATGGTTATTAAAGACCTAATTTTAAAAGGTAAATTTATAACCTATTTGAAAAAATATGGTAAAAATATTTATGCCATTGGTATTAGAACATAATTCCTTAAAAAGAAGAAAAGTGGCAGGAAGAGAAATAGAGAAAAAGAAGAGAAAAGAAATAAAAAAAAAAAAAATAGGGCAGAAGAACAAATTAAGCTCAAATTTAACAGAGAAAGGAAATAAAAAAATCAGAGCAGAAACATATATAATAGAGATTACAAAAACAGTATAAAAGATCAATGCATGCAATAGCTGGGGATTTTTTAAAGATTAACAAAATTAATAATGCTTTAGCTGTACTAAGAAAAAAGAAGACTCAAATAAGTAAAGCCAGAAATTAGTGAGGAAACATTACAGCTAATACTACAGAAATGCAAAGGATCATATGAGAATACTATAAACAAATAAGTCAACAGTTTGGACAAACTAGAAGAAATGCATAAATTCCTAGAAACATACGACCTATCAAAACCAAATCATGAAGAAATAGAAAATCTGAACAGACCAATAACTAGCAAAGAGATTGAATCAGTAATGAAGAGAGGTTTTTTTTGGGGGGGGGTTAAATTATGATATGGAAAATTCTAATCTTTCTCACCGTTTTAAGAGTTATTAGAAAGGAATATCACATTTTTCAAATGAGTGTCAGTTTCTATTACTATGATAATAGTAATAGTTTTCTCCTTGGATGTATCAATGTAGTAAAGTTCTAAATGGATGCTCTTATACTGAGACATCCTTGCATTTCTGGATCAAAATTCTTATGACCAATGAATAAAATTATTTGGTGCACTATGAGTTTCTTAAAATTGTTTATGCAAGAGCTCTATATCAACAATTAAATATGAGTTCATTATGGAATTATGTGGTACTTGCGTATAATCTTTCTCAGGCATTGGTAGTAATGTTATTCTAGCGTTGTACAAAGTATTTTGAAAGTATTTTTTCTTCCCTCTGATCTGGAAGAATTTAATTTACTTTCTGATTATCTTTGGAATTGTGAAAGGGATCATCTAGGAACACATCTGGGCCTGCCTAGTATTTTCTTTACATATTTAGCAGTCTGAAAAAAAATCTTGTTTTTTTCCATAGTTATTTTCTATTTTTAAAAAATATGTTCTCATTTTTATAAAAATACATAATATTAATATTAAAAGGTTTTCTAAAAATATATATAGAATTGAGCAAAATTTTTCAAATCCCCCTGTCTTGATAAACTTATCCACTCTTAACTATAACTTTGTATATTTGGCTTTCTTTTTTTATTATTATTAAATTAGGAAGCAGTTTATCTATAGGAGACTCTCATTTGTGATTTCATGAAGTAAAAATCTGGAATGGAAAACTTACCCTGGGAAGATTCTTTGAGGCTATTTCACTGGAAGCCTGATATACCATTTCTCAACAAATCCAAGAGAGCCAATATTTCCTCAAACACTGGAAAAGATTTCTGTTTCTTTGAGTGTCAGATGAAATATTAGCTTACATTTGAGACTATGTTGTATGAAAAATAAATGCATTTAAAGACTAGAATCACATTTACATGCAGTGGACCAAGATGCTCTGCTCATATTATGAAAGGCAGAGGGAGGTGTGATTAAGGTAAGAAACAGCAAATTCTTCTAACCCAGCCTGTGCTCATTTCAGAACATACCCATAAAGAAGAATGGAGAAAAGGTGGAAACTCTTCAGTGCTATGACACTTACGAAAAATGATTTAGCCAAAGATCTTAAGTCTATTGGTTCTGAATATTTTTTCTCCGGTTGGCCCCAATTCCACGTATGTGACACATGTTCTTTATAGCTTAGGATCTGGATATTTCTTTGTTTCATTCAAGATCATACTTATCTCTCTGTTACTTTTCCCCCCCTGTTGTTTTTAATGAGATTTAGAAGTTAAAAATCAAATTAAAATGCTTTATTCCTTTACATTTAAAGTAAAGTTTGTTATTCAATTTTATTATTTTTATTTTAGGCAAATCTAACATTTTATTAGAAAGTATCATTAATAAACCTAATATTTTTAATTATAATAGCCTATTATTATTATGATCATTAATTTTCTAATTGTTTCTCTACATTTGACTTCTAAAGTTCCACTTATATTAACTTTAGAATGTTAGCAATATAATATAATTTTCACTTTTGAAATGTTGGTACGTTAGAATTCTGTCTCAAAGTAATGCACAAAGTAAATTTCAAGTGCACTATTCAAAAATATTAACAATATTTAAAGTATTTAATGGAATATTCTCTAAAATAAGCATGATGATTTAATTAAATAAGAAAATTATGAGAAACCCACAGTTCAAATACATGCACCTGTTCGCAAGTCTATAATCATGTCAAAATCTATTACTGGTTTTATTTAAATTACTATGGTACAAACTCTTCCTTCTGTCATATGCGGTCATCCTAACTTAGTTTCCCAATTAATTTCTACATTTACTCATGTTTATAATGAGAACAAAAATTTGATTATAAGATAGGATTTTTAAATATTTCCTTAAAAATATATTTATTTCTCATTTAACATTTTCATTATTCTCTTTGGACACTTCTCTTTTCATTTTCTAATTCACTCAGCTATTTATGTGTAAATGATTATTTAGCATGTACCAAAATTTGCATTCATTTGCTATAAAAATAGTGCTGAGCAAGATGAATGCAGTCTGTCCCTGTATGGAAATTAAAATATAGTGAGAAAACCATAATAAACTTAAAATTATAATATAGCTTGATAAATGCTATAGTAGAGAAATTACAGTTCCCAAGATGTCATATAGAAAGAGCTTCTTGCCTAGAGTTAGATGGTCAGAGAAAATAAAAAATAAAGAATAGTTTATGAATAAATTGCCATCTTTGCATAGGAGCTATGTTAATTTTCTCTGTATAGGTCTAACTTTAGTGTAATTTCTGGGCTTCTGGGGCAGAGTGTATTCTTTAATTCTAAAATGTGAAGACTTGTGAATTCAATAGATAAATTTTCTGTTTCTCCCATTTGCTCTTCTATTTTTTCATTATTTTTGTATATTTAAAAAATATATATTTCCTCACAAAATAAGGTTACTGTAAAGAGATAATTTTAATCAAGAAACCACACATTATAGAAATAGTAAAATGACTTTTTTCCCAATGGGATCTCAGTTTTAAGGCTCATGACTTCATGGGAGTCTACCAGATCTTTCAAATACTAAAAAGATAAAAAGAAACCTGATCTACTTTCCAATAACATGGAAAATATCAACTTTATAGACTGTCTCCAACATTAAATACCTGGCTTTCTATTTCTGGACCTTTTACAGAGTTGCTTTTGCTGTTTCTATTAATGGAAAAGAAAAAGGTTAATTGATTTAAGTGATTAAAAAATGATCACAGTGGGAATATTTAAAGTATGAGAGAATTTTATGGTCACAGTAAGATGCTGAAGATAATAGAAGAGATAGATGGACAAGGACATGGAAAAGAAATTAATGTGGATGATTCTGGAGGTAAGAAGGTCAAGGACTACATACGAAGGCAGATAAGTCTCTTAAGTGTAACCCAGGAAAACAGCAGTGCTTCTGTTCTTAAGAAGTTCTGTTAAATATACGTCAAAATCTTTATCAGAGCAGAGTGTGTTGTTTGGAATCCATCAAATGACTGCAACAATGAGGGATTAGGTAATATAAACGAAGGCATTAGCCAGGTTCTTATTTTAATGATCTGGATGGATGGACCAACAAGGGGTAGGAAAAACACCCACCTCGCCTCATGTTTTCAAGCTTTGAAATACAGTCATTTTAAAAAATATTCTGCCAGATAAATTTTCTCATGAGAGTGGGAGTTTCACGTAAGACAGGGCATTAAAGAAAACATTCATTGAAGTGCTTGCAAATTGAGGAACGTTTGAGAGTTATGAAGCTGTGATTCTACTTCTACTGGGCACCGTGACATTTGTGCAGTGGGGTTGTACAAATAGTTCGTGCTGGGGCTGGGGCAGGGCCTGAGTCAGGAACAATAAATAATTAGGGGATGGTGTTTTAGAGAATCCATGATGTGAAGATTATGAATTTTTGCTGACCTATGAAAATGGGTGGAGAAAATGTATGGATTCAGTCTGAAAAGTTACCTGAAGGACAGTGGACACTAAGCTTAGACACGGGTGGACATGTCTCTTCTGGCTGAAATGATGGGGATCACGAAAGCCATGTATTCTCCCTGCTAACATGCACACTTAGAACCAGAAAGGATTCACATTCTGAGTGGGCTGTATTGTTGATGTTAAAGTTGATGATAAAGTGCTATCAGCATCATCAGTATCAATAATATAGCACGTACTATGTGCCATGGTAACGCTCTAAGTGTATTACAAATATTAATTTATTTGAGCCTCTCAACAACTCTTGGCTGTTGTATCTACCACCATTACCATATTATGGAGGGAAAACTGGGGAATGAGTGATTAAGTCACTTCTCTGGGAACTAAGAGCTTGGATAGAATTGAGATTTCAAATCTAGAGGTCTATTTATGGTTATTTTGTTTTAAGATAAAAGAGTGTTTACTGTATTTATTTCTTTTTGTTTTTGTTTTTTTTGTTTTTTTGTTTTTGTTTTTTGTTTTTTATTTACTGTATTTAAACGTTAGTCATAAGAAGTTAGTATACAAGGTGAAGTTTTAGAGGCAGAAGAGAGAGGATATATATACCTGGAGCAAGGGTGGATAGTTGCAACCAATGTCCCACTTCCCTTTATTCTTTCAAAGAAGTTAAATTTTATTCCAGATTATGATGCTTCCTATTTCCCCGGCTTCTTTGTCTTAGGCATGACCATGTGACTATGTTCTCTCAAGGAGAAGAGTGTGGAGTAAAAAGAAATTGGCTTAAAGGAGTTGACTCAGTTGGAAGGAAGAGCATTTTAGTCTTTGCATCTGTCTCCTGCTTCTGGCCTTCGATGTAGACAAAATAGCTAGAGCTCTAGTAGCCACATTGGGGCAGGAGGTGACCTTGAGGAATGGAATAGAAAAATAGGACACTCGATCCTCAATGATACCCTGGAGCTACCAGACTGTCTTGGACATTCCTAACACTAGAACTATTTTATATGAAAACAAAACGTATTTCTTATTTCAGCTATTATTTTAGGATTTTTCTGTTAAATTCAGTCAATCATTATCTAAAGCCAAGAAAGCACGGTGTCCAGAAACCAGTAAAAGAGTATTTTTAAAATGAGGGAAATGCAAATTGGTAATCACAGAATAGTCACAGAGATGTAAATTTCAGCAGAGGGAATATAGTCAGTTGTCCCATGGCAGCTATGTGTGGGGCCAGGCGGGTGCCTGAAACATGGGATGACCACTGTGTAAAGTACATGTTTTCTGGCCACTGTGCCACACATCGGAAACTGATACAGAATAGTATTAAAAGTAAACTGTAATTAAAATTCAAGAATATATTTTAAAGGTAAATAAAAAGAGTGAAATGTGAGGTACTTTCTTAGAGATGAAATAACTCGATGACTGGGGTGTGTTTGTTGATTAGGCAGAGGAGCCCATTAATTAATGAACTTAACAAAAAGTGTTTCAGGAGCAGTGGAGTTTAAAGTGAAGAGAGTAGACTGAGTGAAAAAGAGAAAGTGAGAAAATAATTCGTGTATATGATGTATTTGAAGCTTCTGTGTGAAGGACAGTAGAGAGACAGGGGTGGCAAATGGAGGGAGCATAGGGTCTAAAAGGGGCAATGCTCTTGGTTTGTTGATTTTGTTTTATATTAAGGGGGAAATAAAGTAGAGTATGTTTGACTTATTTTCCACACTTTAAAATCCTATGTATTTTGAGGGAGAGGTATCTCCCTCTCCCTCTCCCTTCCCCTTTCCAGAGCAGTCTGGCAGCCAAAAGTATTTTTAAATGATATAAATTTTTATTTATCTGTTATGCTGTAAGTGAAATTTATAAGTAAGTAAAATCAACTTAAAGTTCTCTCAAATGAAATAAACATAACAAGAGAGACAAGCATCTCACCTTATAGTACAGAATATAAAACAAGCATGCACCTGGATAGCCTTTATTCTTAAAACTCTTTCTAGTGATTCCTAATTATATCAGAATATTTTTAAGAATAAAATATATTTATCCTATAACAAGACTCACTTTAAAATTTTACTTGACTTCCAACTTGTAAATAAGTTATCCTAAGAGAATATTTTGATAGTGAAATATCTGAGAACTTCACGGTGAATTTGAGAAGGAAGATTTCTATGGCAAATTGTTTATGCCAATAAATTCTGTAATAGATATTTTTATCAGACTTCTAAAGCTTCATCCAAGAAAAATAGTATGAGGAATGAATTTATCTCAGTCTCTGCTCCCTCTCAAAACAGTAATTACATATATATTTTAAAAACCTCCATTTATATCATGTGCTTCTCAGAACATATTTATACCTATGACTCTAGAAAAGTATAAATCTTTCATTGAGAAGAGACAAGAAATCTGCACACTAAGCTCTTCACATAATTAAATTTATATATTGATGTTTTAAAATATGTGTAAAATAAATTAAGCATTATATACTGAGGTCTTAATAAATGTATTATGAGGGTGATAAAAAAAACCACAGTTGCTTGAAGATTATGACTAAAATACTTTACAGTTTGAAATAACTTGGGGGGGGGGAAATCACTGTTCTTTATCACTGATTCTATCAACCTTCCATTAAAGAATCCTTCAGTAAAATTCCCAGAGACTTCCTTAATCCTGAGTGTCACCCTTAGACATAAAGGAATGTATATGAACATGAGGCCTCTTCTCTATATGGCTATATATATATATATATATATATATATATATATATATGCTCCCCAAAAATGTATACACACTTTAGGAGTTGCTAGCTCAATTTTGAAAAAGAAATGCATTTTGATAAACATTGCCTTTATAATTATTCAAAGTATGCATATACATTTTGGGGGGGCACCCTGTATATATCATTAAACTCACTAAATAAATAAAAAATGGACAAAGAATATATATCCAGTGATTTCCAGATTTAGATATAATTTCAGTTTTCCAGATACCCACATATATTTCCACTTCCAAATAATATTACAACCAAACTAATGTTTCAGTGTGAAGAAATATTTTATGTGAAGTTATGTTTCGATGGACTTTTACAAAAAGCACTTTCACCTATATCCTAAACACATTACATGAAAGTAGATATATTTTTTAACTTTGCTAATTAATATAATAATTCAGGTCATATTAGATTTCTAAACAGGTAGGTACTTATATGTTTATTTTAATAGATAATTTATACCATGTGATTTCAAAAAGACACAAATGTTGCAAATGGGAGTACAAGTCAAAATTTGAAGTACACCCCAGTCCTTCATTTTCCCAGAGACAACCTCTGTTATGAGGTGATTATTTATCTTCACAGAGTTAATTTATAAAAATACAAATAAGTCAATATAGAGATAGAGATTCTGTTTTTTAATAAATGCAAGAAGTAGCATATTTTCTTACAAATTTCCATTTGTATACTTAACCAAAATGTAATTTAAAAGCCTTAGATAAAAAATCTCTGCCTACCCCACCTCCACTCCCACATCCACCCTTACCAAAGCAGCACCCATAGCAACTTCTGGTCACTTTCCACTGCATTACCCTGTTTTATCTTTTGTACAGAAATTCTCATTATGTGAGATTATATTTTATTTTTCCCCTACATCAAATCTTTTTCTAAAAAATTTTATTGAATTTATTGGGCTAGCATTGGTTAATACAATTATAGGTTTCAAGTCTAGAATTTTAGAATGCATCATCTGTATATTGTATTTTGTGTTTACCACCCCAAGTCAAGTCTCCTTCTATCACCATTTATCCCCCTTTACCCTGTATTACCTCCCCGGATCGCCTTTCCTTTTCCCTCTGGTACTCACCATACTGTTGTCTTCTGTGTCCATGAGGCTTTTCCCTTTTTTTTTTCTTTTTTTTTTTTTTTTTTGCTTAACTCCTTCACCTTTTCACACAGCCCCCCAACTTCCTCCCTTCTGACAGCAGTCAGTCTATTCTCTGTATGGGTTAGTCATTTCAATTTTGTTTGTTTATTTTGTTCATTAGATTCCACATATACGTGAAACCATACGGTATTGGTCTTTCCCTGACTGACTTGTTTCACTTAGCAGAATACTCTCCAGGCCCATGCATACTGTGACAAAAGGTAAGATTTCCTTCTTTTTTACTGCCAAGTAGTACTCCATGGTGTGAATGTCCCACAGCTTTTTTACCCACTCATGTACTGATGGGCGCTTGGGCTGTTACCAGACCTTGGCTATTGTAAACAACGCTACAATGAACATAGGGGCGCATATTTCTTTCGAATTAGTGTTTCAGGTTTCTTCATATATATTCCCAAAAGTGAATTCACTTGGTCATAAGGCAGTTCCAATTTTAATTTTTTGAGGAAACTCCATACTGTTATTCACAGTGGCTGCACAAATCTGCATTCCCACCAACAGTGCAAAAGGGTTCCCTTTTCCCCACATCCTTGCCAGCACTTGTTTGTTGATTTGATGACAGCCATTCTGACAGGTGTGTAGGGATCTCATTGCAGTTTAAACTTTCATTTCTCTCATGATTTGTGACATTGAGCATCTTTTCATATGTATGATTGGCCCATTCAGTGGGTTGTCTTTTCATTTTGTTGATGTTTTCCTTTGATGTGTAAACACTTTTTAGTTCAATATAGTCCAGTTTGTTTCGTTTTTCTTTTGTTTCTCTTGTCCAAAGAGATATATCAGAAAAACTACTACATTGAGAAATGCCTGAGATTTTACTGCCTATGTATTCTTCTAAAAGTTTTATGATTTCAAGTCCAACATTTAAATATTTAATTCATTTTTAGTTTATTCTTGTGTATGTTGTAAGAAAGTGGTCAAGTTTCATTTTTTGGCTTGTACCTGTCCAATTTTCCCAACACCATTTATTAATTAGACTATCTTTACCCAGTTGTATGTCTTCTCCTTCTTTGTCAGACATTAATTGGCCATAAAGGCGTGGGTTTATTTCTGGGTTCTCTATTTTGTTCCATTGATCTATATGTCTGCTTTTTATGCTAGTACCATGCTGTTGTGATTACTATGGCTTTGTAGTATAGTTTGATATCAGGTAGTGTGATTCCTTCTACTTGAGTGGCATGAAGTAGTTTCTAACCAGGCAGTTTCTAGAACACCTGGCAGGGCCGAGTGGTGTTCACAGATTGATAAAAGTTCAAATGCAGTGTTATGCTGGGTCTTTTTTAACTGCAGTGTAGTATTCCATGGTGTAAATGTACCACAGCTTTTTTATCCACTCATCTACGATGGGCACTTAGGCTGTTTTCAGATCTTAGCTATTGTAAATTGCACTATGAACGTATTTCTTTATCTTGTCCCCAAGTAAAAACAAATAGGCCACCCAATGTTCAGATGCACTGGGTATAAAGTCAGGATTCTTTCTGTTTTAATGATAGAATCTCAGCAAAATACCCAGGGTATGCCAAGTCTAGTTGTGACCTGCCAGGTGCCTGCAGACCTTTCTGGTGGGACTGGATCTCAGGGAGTTATCAGGGAGGGTGAAGCCAGAAGAGTTCTTCAGGCCCAAACAGACCAAGATTTGGTTCTGTGAAGGGAGAGCTCTGCACTGGTCAGGCTAGTAGGGGAAAAATGGTCCCCATTCTAGAGCCACACTACTCAGATTTTACTGAGTGTCTAAACTTAGCAGGGTGGGGCCTCTGAGAGTTGAGAGGGTGGGGCTAATGGATCTCCCTTGGAGGGAGACACTGGTTAGGCCTGGGGAATTTGGGGGTAATGGTTCCTGCCCCAGAGCCACACAATTCAGTCTGTCTGGATTCTTCCCAGTCTTCAGCATAGCAGGGCCATCAAGGGTCAGGTATATGGGTCCCCCAGAAGCCAAGATGGTTGGAATAGTGTATCTCCCAAGAAGCAGAAGCACCAGTCAAGTTCACAAAAATCTGTCTCAAATGGTCCTCATCTTAAAGCCTCACAACTCAGTCACTGACACCTCCTGAGTTTGCTCAGACCTCTACACCCTGGCCCAGGTAGCTGACTCCAGACTAGGGCACAAGCTCTGCATGGGGGAGGGGAGATGAACAGGGGTTTAGAATGTGGGCCTATTGTTTCTCCTGAGGCTGATGCTGTACAAGGCAAGTGCTCCACTCAAAAAAGACCTCTGGTTTTTAAGAGGGACTCAGCTCAGGAATCCTGTCTTTTGAGCTCTCTCCCCAGAGCAACACCCCGGTCTCTCCTCACACAGCTTTAATCCACTGCACCCTTCCTCTGCTGAAGCCCAGGGTGAATGGCTGTGAATGAAATTTTGTGCATTGGCCCTTTCAGGAGATACATGTGTCTCTAAACCCATTGGTTCTTTTATTTCATTAGATCTTTTATTTTATGGATTCTTGTTCAATTTTATGATTGTTCTTTCTTCAGTTATCAGTTTGAAATTTAAACACTTATGCTAAAGATTTTCATATTACTTGATTTTTTCATCCCTGCTAGAGTGAATTCATGTTTTATGATTGGTTTTTATTTTTTATATATTTTTATTTATTTATTTTTTAATATATCTTTATTGATTTCAGAGAGAGGAAAGGAGAGAGAGAGAGAGAGAGAAAAACATCAATGATGAGAGAGTCATTGATCGAGCCCACAACCCAGGCATGTGCCCTGACTGGGAATCGAACCCTGATCGCCTGGATCCTAGGTCAACCCTCAACCGCTAAGCCACGCCCGACCGGGCGGGTTTTTATTTTTTTATAAGATTTATTCATATGTTGTAGAATTATGATGGCATACTCACCTTGAGTAGCATGATTTTAGCTTTTCTCTGACCTAGTTATAACTGTATTTTGCTGCAAGTAAAAAAACAAAACAACAAAAACCCAATAGCTTAAACAAATGGTTTGTTTTTCTCACAAAACAAAGTACAGAGGCAAGAAGCCATGGGTGGTATAAAGCCCTAGGATGACATCAAGAAAGTTGGTTCTATCTTCATTATCTGTCATCCATGATGTGTGGCTTCATCCTTATGTTCTGAATTCAATAGCTGTACCTCCAGATATCATGTTACTTTTTCAGGTGGAAATAATAAGAATGGCTCAAGGATTTTCTTCAAACAAGATTACATTTGGGCCAAGAAGTCTTCACCCATAACTATCACTTTTATCTCAGTGACTAGAAAGGCTTCATAATTTAGCTTTAAAGGAAGTTGAGAATTCAAATATTTTTACTTATATAAGCTAAGGACCAAAGAGTTGGGGTGGTTGTTGAAGAATTCAGTTTATAACCTGTCTCTTTGTCTTTCCTTTCCCTGTTTTCTTGTTCCACTAAGACTGGATTCATTGCCTTACCTCATAGGAAGCATTTTTCTTTCCCATTACCCTGCTTTAGCAACCAAGGCCCATTTCTAAGCCCAGAGCTTACTAGGCCTGTGGTTTCAGTCCTCTTAACTACTGCTTTTTTTCTATATTTGATCCATGACAAGATGTTTATATTTCAGAAACTTGGCATTATCTTTTATAGTTTTACTTTTTATTTTTACTTATTATTTTTATGGATTTAGAGTAAGGAGAGGGATTGTTGAACATGTCTTTATAGTACAATCTTGACTAGAAGCACGCAAAGCTTTTAATTTTTATTTTGACACAATTTTATTACATAATATTTTCAAAAACAGTATACCCTTTATCTAACTTTCCCTTATGTTAATATCAACATAATCATAGAATAATTATCATAAATAATTAACCTTGAAACAATACCATTAAACTAAAGAATTTATTTGAATTTCATCTTTTTTTCCACTAATGTTTTTCTTCTGTCCCAAGATACAATTCAGGGCCCCACATTGCATTGTCATATCTTTTAAGTCTCCTCCAAACTTTAACAGTTCTTCAGTCTTTTTTATCTTTCATAAGGATACTTGTCAGTTATTTAGTAGAATGGCTCTCAAATTGGGCTTGTCTGGAGTTTTCTCATTTTTAGATTGAAGCCATGCATTATTGGGAAGTATACCACGGAGGTGATGTGCTTTCCTTGGTGCATCATTTCAAGACACACAAGGTCCATGAGTATTACCGGTCAGGTTAATCACAAGGTTAAAGTGGTGTCTACCAGGATTTTTCACTGTAAAGGTACTATTTTCACCTTGGTAAATACTAAGCATTTGGGGCAAGATACTTTTAGGCTATACAAATGTCATGTTTCTGTTTAACTCCTGCCCCGTAATTTTAGCATCTCTCAATGGATCTTGCCTGCAGTGGTCATTACTATGGAAGCTTAGTGGTGATTTTCTATTTCCCTTATTCTATCTACATTTATTAATTGGAATTATTCTATCAGGAAGAATTTTCTCTACTCCCTAGTTGTGTATTCACTTATTTATTTGTATCTGTATTGATTCTTTTTTTTAAACTTTGAGATATAAAACCATAATTATTTCTTCTGTGTTCAAGTTCAATTTTGGCCATTGAGAGCTTTTCCATATGGGATCCTGTGCCTTCCCTTGTTTTTTTGTTTTTTGTTTTTAATTTGTTTTGTTTTGGTTTGGGGTTTATTTGTACTCTTACTTTCTGAAACTACAAAATGCTCCAATTTCATCTTATACTTTTCCTGCCTTAGTCCTGGAGAACTTCTAGGTCTCCAACATACCTTGTGCACTTTCACTAGAGAAAGAAACTTAGAAACCATGTTCAGGGTGGTAGGTATGCTAATTGCTACCTAGGTGTCACTGTTTCCACTCCCTCTAAATTGATAGACCTGGAATATACATGTCTGTAGATTAACCCATACACACATGCACTCACAGCTGCACACACTTGTAGTTATTTCTGTATCTATCTATCCATATATATAACTGTTTAAGACCACATTAATGACTCTGAATCCAGTACAGCACCATAGACTATTCTAGTCTTCCCCCTTCGTAGTCTCAGACGGTTGGAAAACCTGGCTCTCATTATCTCCTTGTCGGTTTAATCAGTACAGATGATCGCTGACTTACTTTGTTTTGACTTATAATTTTTCTACTTTAGGATGATGCAAAAACAATATTTATGCAGTAGAATCTACATGCCATTGAATTTTGATCGTTTCCCAGGCTAACTATATGTTGTATGATGCCCTCTCGTGATGTGGGGCAACTACATGGAGCCACAGCTCTCAGTGAGTCACGAGATCACCAAGTGAGATCACAGAGATAAACAGCTAATGCTCTACATGGAACTGTGTTGCAGCATTTTAAAACATTGGTTTTCTCTTTTTGATTTTTTTTTTTTTTTTTTGACAATCATGTTTAATGAGAAAAGAGTAGACACACAGAGACAGGGAGAGAAAAAATATATAGTACTGCTTATATATCCCATTAAATTTCTACAGAGATAAACACACTGTCCACTTTTTTTACTCAAGCATGTTTATTACCAACCATATGCCAAGTATATTTCTCTTAGGCCTGGGAAATGGTAGTTTTTAAGATACTCAACATCCCTGCCTTATTTTTGTTCTAGACCACCATCTAATAGAGGTATAAGTAAGCCACATATAAGTCATTTTAAAATTTCTAGTAGCTATACTAATAAAAAGCAGAAAACTAGTAATATTTTTAACAAGTAACCAATATAAATATTACTAATGATATATTTTATAGTTTTTGTGCCATCTTCTTTGCAATCTCGTGTGTTTTACACTTATAACACATCTCAATTTGGATGCTAAATTTTTATTATATATATTTGATTTATATTGAGTTGATAAATGTACAGTTTAAAAATACATTTATATATGCAATTTGTCCTTAATATATTTCAAAGTTTCAAATAACTGAACCAACTACCAAGAATCATTTTGCTTTAATATTTGTATCCAAATTAACAAATCTTACTTATCTTTTATAGAAGATGTTTTTATTTTAAATATTGGTTTCAACACTATGTCTGTCCAAGTTAAGTACATTTCCTAACTCTTGTGTCAACTTAGATTAGTGTTCTTCAAATGTTTCTTTTATGTTTTGAGGGAAATTTACATAATGCTGTCAAATACAATTAAATTCTGCATATGGATTCCTGTTGGAAAATGTGTAGTCATTATTATTGACTTGTATTATGAAAAGTTTTTATTTCAACATAAATTCTTGTACCTGTCTTGCCAGATCACAAATAAGCCTTTCCTTTCTTTGGCACTACAAATTCCACTTGTTCATATGCAATGTCATATCGATGAAATATATAATTCACACTGCCATTTCTTTGGCTTAAATTATTGAATAGTTGGCAAGCATCCCTTTTGTTTCAAGAGCATTTTGAATTAACAGCACAGTAAATTTTCATTTGTCCAAAACCCAACCAACAAGAGTTGGCAAAGAACACAAGATCATTAAATTCATTGTCTCTCCTCTCTTTCAGCAGGTTCCATGAACTGACAGTGATTTATAACCCTTACATGCATATCCTGAATGATTTTAACAACTATATGTATTATATTTTTAATTTAATTGCCTCAGAAAACTGAGCACAGATATTTTTAATATATATTACAGAGTGAAATAAGACAATGAAGGAAGCATCAGTTTTAATTCTAGTAAATATGGAATTTTGACCTAACATAGATAGCTGAAGGACCGTTCATCAGGACAGAAATTAATTTTTCTTTATCTAGATGAACTTCATTATTAGCAGATGGAAAAGATTAAAAAATATCTAAGCTACAAGTTCTATTTTTATTCTGCTAAATGACACCTATTTGACAATTTGAATGTTCTCTGAAGAAAAGTGCTCCCAAAATATTTATTGGACAGTGTCTTTCATATAATGTATGATTTATCTGAAGCTAAGAAAGGTGTTTGCAATTTTTCAAATTTTGAATTTAGATTTTTTGATATTAATTAAAAGTTTTCATATTCTAAGTCATTGTTTGATCGCTTAATTGAAGATTTCACTTTTGTAAATGTCATTTTCAGTCTTTCCTTTTAATTGTATAACAAAGTTTCCATAACTGAAGTAATTTCTTCATCACTCCATAGAAAAATAATTTATTTATTGTGGGAGAATGCAAAGCGTTTTAAAGTCTGTCAAAATTACAAATTCAAATCCTGTTTAAAAACTAAATACATAAAAATAGAGAAATAGTAATTCTTTTGTATTAACCTTTGTTGCCTTTACTTTTTAGGCAGATTACTGGAAAATAGCATTTACCTGGATTGTTAAATTTTAATTTGAATATATTTAGAGCTTGCAAATTTATTTAATGTATTATTTTTCAATGACTGATGTATTTGGATTTAGATCAACCCTCCTATTTTGTTTTCTCATTACCGTTTTTAAAAATTGCATTTAAAAAACTCTACTCATACTCTTCTAATTGGACAAGTTTCTTTATTTCTGTTTTTTCTTTTCAGTTTGAAACATCCACAGTTCTATCCTTATTATAGTTGTTCACGTAATTTTAATGTCACACATTATATCTCAGGGAATCTAACACGATATCTTTGCTTTCCTTTTAAAAGTTGTTAGAATGTTAAAATGCTTCCGAGTTTATCAATTCCACTTTTCAGTTTAGATATTGTTAGCACTCGGTAGCTTAAATCCACATTATGTTTATGCTTCCAAGTCATCATTAGTATGTTTGTGTTTGTTTTTAGTGAAGTTAATACTGATTTGGAAAAATATATTCCATTAAAAATAATTTTTAACATTTTGTTAGACATTTAATCCTTATTTCAGGCAACCAATAGTGTTGGTACATTTTGACTATGTATGTGCTCAAACTGTTTCCAAATATTGTTCACTATATTATATTTAATTTCAACACAATGAGCAAATATGCATTTTTGTGTTGCTCTGATGCAACATATTGCAATTGTCATCATAAAACTTTGGCAAACCTTCTTCCACTATTTTCTATTGTCTTAGTCCTAGTACCAGCTTCCACATTGCCATTTCATTCAGCACAGTAGTATGTCTTCATTTTAAATTTAAAATGTGTCCATACATCTTTGTAAACTAAAAATATTTTAATTATAGTATAATGAAAAACCTTCAGTATTTTATTTAATTATCAATTACAAGTTACTTAAGCATTACTGTAACTTGTACTGTCCATATAAAATATTCAAATAAACACGTTAAATATTACACCAACTTGTAAAAAAAATCATTTGAACTAAGTGAATGTTGATATGAACTAGATTTGCAATTCACTTATGTGTAATTCTGAAAATAATACACATGTACCAACACACTCAATTAAATGAAACAATGATATCTTAAAGTGAAACAATAATTAAAGGAAGTGTAAGCTTACAAAAACTATAGGGGTATTTATCAAAAAGTATTCACAAGCCTTCAGTTTTAAAATTTTACAATGTTGTACTAATCACACTTCAAGTGCTGAATAGCTACATGTGGCTAATGGCCACTGTATCGAGGAGTGTAGTTCTAGACATTTGAAAAACACATTTCCTTGACCTCTGTGTATACCATAGTGCTATTCTAAGCCTTTCTCTGGACCTCCATTTCTTCTTCAGTATAATTGAGATGATAACATGCTTCAGATTTCATAAGAGTATTATGCAGCTGTAGTGGAGATGTCACATTGGAGGTCTTAATCAATAATAATGTTATTTATCTTTTTAAATCTCTAAACAATCTCTTTAAAAATCCTTTAGGTAATTTTTCATATGCAAGATAGTGCTACGATTCACTCAGAATTACAGATTTACAGTAAATATATCTAAGTATTTTAAGTGGGATCAATTTTGAAAATACAAAGTGTAATCCTCAGTAGAGATATATTTTTTCTCAAAACAAGTGTCATTTGCAATGATTAATATTTTTTTATTATTATTGAAAATAAATAATAAGTAAATGGTTTTTTTCCTGATGAACATTCAGTAAAACAGTAAAGGAGATGTTTAGTTATCGCTAAGTATGACATACCATATATTATGATTCCATTTCATATTACAGATCCCAATACCTTTCTTTCTATTATGAATAATGTGGTATGAACTCAACCTTTACAAAAATCATTTCCAATTCATTATATATCTATTACCTCTTATACTTTTTGGTTGACTGAGAAGTACGCGATTATATTTCTACTAAATTTCATATTATAAAGTAGTGCAATTAACACTTCTCTAGTGAAAGATTCTAACACTTTGGAGTTGCTTTCAAATACTTCTCACTTTGTAGTGTGAGCCTGGCGCGAATCCCAGAATGTGATTGTGACACGCCATTTTCCTCACCACAGGAACAAGTTTGAGGAGTCATTTTCTATAAGCAACAAAAATTGCTCTCAGCCTATCTCTCTGTACTTCCTATCTAAAACTAAGTATTCATTGAAATATTTATTAGCAAGGCATTTCCTGTAGGCAGTGAAATTATCATCCAGATATTTTATGCCTACTGGTTTGCTGCATCAGGTCTCTTTCCAGCACCAAATCAGAGGCTGGCAAATAATAATCACTGAAATTCACCCAGAGGAACAAACTGTCAGGTCCGATTCAAATTATCAGAGATCTTACCCAGTACCAAACTTGGCCTAAAGATTTCAAACATACAGGTAATCAAGGGCATAGACAAAGTAGAGAGAGAACCTGGACATTTCAGGAAGATCCTATCCCTCCTTCAAACAACATATACAATCTGTTCTAGAAATAACATGGTTTATAAGAGATGATTGTGAGATATCTGCTGTTTATAGTCCAGGTATACTTCCTAACTCTGATGGTTATTTCACAATTATTACATGGTGAAGCTCATTTAAGTTATGAAATATTGTTTTATACCCAGAGAATTGTATAGTTTGACATTCTGTACTGAGATATACATTATGAATTCATAATTTACAATAAGTAAGGATTATAGTAAAAAAGGGATATTTGGCTGAAAGCATTCTACAAATAAGGACTATTCCTTATGGCAAATGACATACATCTACTTAAAGAATATGATAAAAAGAATAGACTGAGTCAACTGACATTTCCTCCCTGAAGGCAGGTGGTCTGGGGTGGGGGAAGTTTCATTTCCAAGGGGAATAAATGGATTATAAATCTCAGGCAAGCTGCGTTAAATATTTTCCCCCAGCACTTAAGAATATTTGCTGAATGATGAATGTCTAAAAGAAAGATCAGTAGACTTGTTATAAACCCGCTCCAAATGTGTTCCAATTCTGGCACCCAAAGAATCTATCAGCTAAAAAAATAGATGATCCCCCAATGTGTTCAGTTATCACTTTATGTTGTTGGAACATTTCTGCAACCAAATACCCACATACAGAAGTTATTATTGGAAGGAGGGGAATGAGGCAAGAAGGAGAAAGGGCGCTTGTCTCCTTAAAGGGGCAGCGAGAGAAAAATAGGAAGAAGGGAGCTGGAAATGTCTGCAGTGCACTGGACCCTGGGGAATCTAGTTTCCCCAAAAGTGTGTAGAGAAAAGAAGAGCTGTGATAGCAATTCCTATAAAGATTGTATTTTTTATGTATTTCACTTTTATGTCTTTTCAAATAACAATAAAATTTTGATAAATATTCCATGTGCAAAAATGTATAAGGGATTTTAAACAGACCTGTAATATTTTGTAAAACATATGAAAGAAAAATCAATCTGAAAACTCAGAGCCATGAAAAACTATATCTTGGTAATGCTGATATTTAAAAGTAATACAAGGGGACTAAAATATATATAAGAACAAAATTAAAACCCCAGAGGATACAGTTAGAAACACAAATGATAATGCATATTACTGATATAAAAAGCAACTGGAGATGATATCCCAGAATTCAGAAAAAAGTAAAAATGATGCAGAGATAAAAGACATTAAAAACAAAGACGTGATTAGCTAGGTGATCATAAAGATATACAACAGAATAAAGAAATCAATTTTCAAAGTTATAGAAGAAAAATAACCAAATTTTAAAAGTACTGTGAATTCATATTTTAAAAGGTTACTACATCCCAAAAGCACTTGCTGGCAACCATGTTAAGTTAAAATGTCAAAGAAGAAAATTCATTAAAAATCCAAGCAGAGAAAAATTTATCTACAAAACACCAAATATCAGGGTAGTCTAAATTACTAATTATCAGGAAATTATCTAGATAGTTCAAGAGTAATAAAAGAAAACCAAACAAAAATTACTACCTATCAAAATCTGGGATACAAAGTATTGAAGAGAGTAAAAATATAAAAGCCTATTCAATTCATTTATAATTTAATAACAAAAATATCAAGGACAATATAAGAAAAGTAAAGACACATCATACTGTGAAAGTGGGTATAAAAAGAGACAATGGCTAGATGGTATATCTAAACAGAACTCTGACCTACAACCTGCAACAAGCAGCCCAGGACACCAAACCATTATATGTAGTAACCAGCCCAGGAAGCCGGCCTGTTATTTATATATTGGGTTTGTAGAATATTAGACCACTGCCTCTAGTAACAATCCTGGAAGCCAAGCAATAACCTCTGTAACAATTGGCCCAAACTGACCAGGACAAGATTAATAATAAACATCTCCTCTAATTTTTGTTAGCATTTCCATCTTAGGACCATAAGAGAAAGCCAAATATGCACCCCTAACCAATCATATAGGATGTCCCTCTTCTATTAGCTTGCCTACAGCTTCTCCATGCCAATAGCTCTCATCAGGGCACACCTGAAGCCTTCCCTTTTTTCCACTATAAAGCTTTCCCATTCCTCTGCCTGTCTTTGAGTTTCTGCCAAATGCAAGTAATGGTGGCTGACTTCCTTGCTATAACAAGCTTTGGATAAATAGCCTTTGCTTATTATTTGGTTGGTCTTCATTCATTTCTATAATACTTTTGAACATAGATGTGTAATTAAAAGTCAGTTTTAGGAAATGAATTCAGCAGGATTAATAGCAACGTATTATGACCAAGTACCATTTTTTGAGATAGTGCAAGAATGGTTTAATATCAAGACAATCCAAATAACTTATGTTTGGTATACACACACAAACTTTTTCTACAAATTAATAAGAAATAGAGCACGTAGTAGAATAATAAACAAAGATTATGAAAGATAAGTCATAGAAAAGGAAACCAAGGTTGTCAATAAACATGAGCAAATGTTTAAGGTAACTAGCAATAAAAGATGTAAAAATTAAAGATATAGTACAAGGAGATCATTTTATTAGTACAAACCATATTATTAGAATAAGCCAAGAATTAAAAGTTTGAAAGTTATCTAGTGCTAGTGAGATTACAGAGCAGTGGGAACTCTCACACACTGTCTTGGGCATGTATATTAACGTAAATACTTGGAGGAGCAATTTGGTGCTATCTAGTAAATTTTAAAATGTGCATACTATAAACCCTGTACTGTTTAATGTGGCTCTTGAGTATGTGAAAATATGCCTAGGTTGAATTGTGATGTGCTCTAAGTGTTAAACAGATTTTGAAGATTTAGAGCAAAAAGTAGTCTCACTAACATTTTTTATATTAATTCAAGATGTCTCAACCTTGGCACTACTAACATTTAAGACGGTATGGATAATTTTTTGTTGGGGACTATCCTTTGCATTGCATGACATTCAGCAGCATACTTGGCCTCTACTTAGTCATGACCTAGAACATCTAAAACATCTTTCTAGTCACGACAATGAAAAATGTCTGCAGACATTGACAAATATCTCCTGGGGACAGAACCAACCCTGGGTGACAAGTCTTAATTAGTTGTTGAAATGAAAAAGTTTTAGAAATATGGTGTTAAATAAAAGACAGTATTAAAATTAATTTTACTCAAAGCCCATCATGTTGTTGCAAATGGCAATCTTTCATCCTTTCTTATGGCTGAGTAGTATTCCATTGTGTACATGTACCACATTTCCTTTATCCAGTCTAGCACAAGACACTTTATGCTAAGTGAAATAAGTCAGAAAAAGCTAAGAACTATATGATTTCACTCATATGTGGGATATAAAAATTGAAACTCATGGACATAAACAGCAGTGTGGTGGTTGCCAGAGAGAAGGGGGTGAGAGACGAAGGGGCTCCTAATATATGGTGAAGGGAGAAGATATAACTTTGGGTGGTGGGAACTCAGTGCAACATACAGATCTTGTAACATAGAAACCCCCACCTGAAACCGGTATGTTCATATTAACCACTGTCACTCTAATAAATTTAATTTTAAAAAAGAAATAGTAACCAACAATAAAAAATTAATCTTACTTATTTTTTTTACTTTCTAATATGACTACAAGAAAATTTAAAATTACATATGACTCGTTACATTTTTGTTGTGGTACTGTTGCAATTGTCAATTTTACTGTTAAATACTCTGACACAGTGTTTCTCTAGTGTTCAATGTGTGTAGAACTTACCTGAAGATCTTATGAGATTCAGAATATGATTCAGTACATTTGAGATGAAGTGAGATTCTGCATTTCTAACAAGATCTTAAGTGATAACCTATACAGCGAATCCACAGACCAAATGTTGTGCAGCATGGCTCTTGAGAACTTCCCACACATGTGCAAAAGAGGACATGAAAATTAATGTTCATGGTGACTACAATATTCAAAATTTGAAAGCTGCTAAGAGAGTAAATCTTAAAAGTCCTCTCAACACCAGAAAAAATTTTTGTAACTATGCGTTAGGATGGATATTAACTGGACTTATTGTGGTGATCATTTTGCAATATATACAAAGAGTAAATCATTATGTTGTATACATGAAAAAAAATAACATTATATATCAATTATACCTCAATAAATTTTTTAAAAGAATGTAAATGTAACATTGTATATGGTAATAAAATATATAAACTATTCAACCAAAAACTGAATATATAAGTTGTAATAAATTCACACTATGCAGTTATATAATATACATGCATATGTATGGAAATTAATTATCTATATGTTATAACAAAAATATCTCAAAAACACACTTTATACAAAAAAAACATTCAAACACACTTTATACACAAAAAACATTCAATATTAAATGTTAAATACATTATGATAAAATACATACAAAGCTTTAAAACATACAAAAACTAGATTGTTGTGGTCTCATAAATATTTAGTAAATTTCTAAAAAAATAGGCAAATATGACTTTTAGCAAATTCATGACAGTGGTTACTTTTGGAGAGTGTAAAATAGGCTTGGGATCCTGGATGGTTGTATTCACAGTGGTTAGCACAAATACACACACACACATGCACATATGCATAATTTCAATGGTGCAATCATATGTAACTGCATGTGACATCTTATAATGAGTAGGCTTTCACTTAAAACAAATCATAAATGATATATATTCTTGCTTTTTCTGACTCTCATTGAATCTTAAGTACAATAGTGTAGCCTGTCCTCTTTACCTCACTTTCTTCTTCCAACATATGCTCAAGATCATTATCCATGACCAAACGTTGTTAACAAGATATCTTCCTAAAAAAGGTAGTTCTAGTCCTAACATAAATGTAGGTGAAATAAAAGAAATAATTTTTTCACTAGGAAAAACATTACATGTATGGATCCTAGTGTATTATGTAGGGATCATGTATGCATAAAAAACTCTTTTCTACAAATGAACATCTATATTTTATCCAATCCCTCACTATTATAATGAAACACAGTGCTTACATGTTTACACAACTTTACATAGTCATAATATTTTTTAAAAAACAAATTCCAAGGAAAATGACCATAAGGATAGTAGTTGTGTATATTTTTAAGATTTTGATGTTATTGTCAAATTATCATCCAGCTAGGTCATACCACTTTACATCAACTGGTCACATCAAAATGTCACAACTCATAGGATCCACTTTTTACTTCCCAATTGGTATGTATTCTATTCTCATGCCCAGCTCTTTTTATTTAATATATTTTCTAATACTTTTCAGATGATATTTTTCTTTAAATGTAGCAGTGATTTTTTAGTCCTTCTGTTTATCTTAAATGTGATCTCATGTGTACAAGATCTGGCAGAAATTTCTGGACTTTTCTTTCTTGTTATTTCCAATTTTGAATAATATGTTGGTATCAATACAAGCTGGGAGAGAATTAGATACTTGTTACTACTTGTGCATTTTCCCCCATAAGTTTCAAGTGGTTTTATTTCCAAATTTGAAAATTGGAAAATATTGATTAAAGAATTATTTTGAAAGTAAGCACTGTTATAATTAAGAACATGATAAATAATTTCCCATACAACAGAGAAGTTAAGAACAACTAATCATAGCCCAAAAAATAATATAAAAAGCCAAAAGAAACTAAATGAGGTATAATGTTTAGAAAATAAGCTAAAAGATGGAAAATTAAACATGTATATTACATCAATAAATAAAAATCAGTTGAATTCTTTCATTTAATTTCATAAATATTTATTGAATACTTGGTATGTGGCAGGTACCAGTAGGTCCTGAGGAGTTAGTGGTAGACATGGGAGACACAGGACCTCCACCCATATTTAGTCTACAGAATACATTAAACTAGTAATTATAAAAGTGACGTATGGCACCAAAAGAAAAGTTCAAGGTGAATAAGGCACATTTCAAAGTTTTCCTGAAGAGGTTGGAGAAATCCTTGAAAACATTGTCACAAAAATGTGTTCTTTCTCATCATCACTGATCAGCTATGCATCAGCCAATATCATATTTAATATTGAAATACTAGGAAGGAACACTTTTAATGAAAGCAATGTAACAAGGATAACTGCTGCCATCAGTAACATTTTTATATATGCTTTCACTAAGACAAAAGGTACAAAGAAAATTTCAATATTCATCTTATGGGAAAGAAACAGGCTGATGAAATATCACTTATTTCAGAGAATTAAAAAAGATGAAGAGCTTCAATAGTATTAATTCAATATCAACAAACACTTTAAGATATTACTCTATTCCAAAGTCTATGTTAAAAAAAAGAGAAAGAAATAGTGAACAAGGAGTTTTCAGTCTGGTGAATGAAAATAGACAATACATGATTGCTTTAAATGTTGTTAAGAGCTGTACAAAGGGTGAAAACAGAGTTTTATGGTAATAGAAAAGCCAACTAACTCCTTTGAAAGTGGATCAGGACAAGGCTTCTCCGAAGATAGGAAGAAAGACAAAATAAAGCCCTGTAGGATAAAAATGTATAGATGGGAAGATATTTCTGGACAACAGAATTATTGACTTAAAAGTACAATGTAAGAGAGGCCTTGGCACATTTTATGTGTTGTAAAGAAATTAGCTGAAGCATCCAGAAGACTGGAGACTAAGAAATCAGTTTTGAGACACAATAACAGTTCAATCATAGCAGGAATTTAGACTTTCCTCCTGAAAACAATGTGCAATAATGAAAAGATTTTAAGCAGTGGTGTGACATTATCAAATTTGTGTCTCAGAAATGCAATCAAAAGTTAAAGTGCATGTTTAAGAGTTACTGCAGTAATCCAGGTAACAATGGCTGTGACCACTACTAAGATAGTGACCATGGGGTTGGGAAAAAAAAGACTGAATTCTATAGATAACAAGGCTGTAGAACTCATGGACTTGGAGAGGAGCAGGCAATGAGAAAAACATTCAAACATGACTCCATGATGGATGGTGATACATAAACTGAATTTGAGTATATAGGGGAAAAGAACTGTAAATGTAAAGACATAAATTGTAAATGTAAAGATGATAAATTTTGTTTTGGCCATGTTGAGTTTGCGATGTCTGTGCAATGTCCCAATTGGAAATGCTCATTATGTAGTTAGGTGATCAGAAAGATGTGGGGTGGATAGGAAGAATTGTGAGTCATCATTGTATGCAGGAGATACTAATTCTAGTCCTTGGATATGCATAAATTCACTTAAGGTGAATCGGTAAGGCAACTCCCTTCTCTTCCCACTACCAGTAGACCCAGTGGAACAAAGGCACTTTTTGAACATCTTTATTAACCCACTTTGAAAGTGTTGAACAGGTGACTTTAGAGCCCATTATTTAAATATTGGCACCATCAGCATGAGGTAGGATTATCTGTACCAGCTAGTTATTCTCTCCTGAGATTTGTTAACAAAGGTTGAATAAATCATTGGATTTCTGAGTATGGGATCTTAGCATAGAAAAATTTTCCCTAGGAACACATAACTGAAAAGATTATTCTCTCTCTATATGCTTACCTGTTAAAATGATCTGAAATTTCTTTAGAGATAGGGAAACAGATGGGCATTCATGGCTTAAGGATATCATCATTATCATATCTTATGAGGAAAGAGAATAACAATGCGCAACATACTATTCTGGGCAAGACAGATAAAGTATTTCTGGTCTATAGCCAATCATGATCAATTTAACAATAATTATATAGTGGCTACTATAAACCAGGCATTGGGTTAAAAACAAGAGATTCAGTTTTGGTTTCTAGGGATGATAGTTTATTATTTAACTAGGAAATGTACTTGAGAGTAATAGTTCCCCTTAACTAGGTACATCATCAGCTAAAATATTGAGTCCCATTCAGTTATTACTAAGAATTTTAATAAGCAAGATAGAAAATCAAGCTCTAATCTCAAAGAACTAAGGTCAATTGCTTTCAAAGAAGCACAATGTTAATTTAATCAAAATTTCTCTCATTTACTTTCCTCAAAATTTTTGAAATGTATCTTTGACTCCTTTGGCCCTTTCACTACAGAGCTATTGCTCAGGATTTGTTTGGGGGAGTGGTGGTTGACCTTGATGTGTTTTTCCAGAAAGTAGCTGGTAATTTTTGCTACATATAAACTCAAGCCAGGAGACCCCTGGAGGCAGCCGGTGGTAACTAACTAGCTTACTGAACACACAATCCGAGAGGGTAGATGTGGTAGACTCTTCGTAAGGGAAGGGTGAGGCAGGTGCAGTCAGAGAGGAAGCAGAGGAAGAAGAGGAAGAGGAAGAGGAGGAGTAAGATACGGAGGAGGAAGAAGATGGGAGCCTCGCCTCTGGCTGAGAATTACTTTTTTTAACATAAAGCAGCCAGTCAATAGCCGGAGGCTGTTGACTTACAACTTTGTTTTCTGGGGCTACTGTCACCCCTTGTATGTTATCAGGTTCAGTAGGAAATAACTCTGATATCTTCTCCATTCCTTCAAGGTTTTCTTCAAGGACTTCATCAGGTTGAGTTTTTTTCAGAGGGAATGGGAGACAAGGTGAGAAAGAAGTCTCTGGTAAGGAAAGAATAAAAACTAATTTCACCTCTATCTCCCCCTCAGAACTAGGCTCAAGTGTTGGTATGACATATAGTATTGCACGGTTAGGATCTTTTTTTCCTGTAAGATGATTACAGTGACTTTTTATGCAGGAAGCGCACACTAAACAAACCACATAACTTGATGAAAGACGGGGGCCAGGACGAGGATTTGGCCTTCCCCTCATTCTTCGAAGGAGAATTTGCCTACTGAGATCCCTTTGGATTCTGGTCTTGGAGAGAGAATTGATAACTTTATTTACAACATTATCAGGGACAGTCCCACCTCGAACAATGCAAGGATAAATATAATTTAAAGTCCATGGAGTTTCTTTATTTGAATATTTCTTTGTGGAAAGATCAAAGTTGCTTTTGTTCTGGATCCTGGAGCTCTCTGTTGTAGCAGCTATTTTACTGATGCAGTATTTGGAGCTTGGTAATGATTGGCCTGAGATATTTGGTTTGAGATGGGGTGAAGACACATCCGTGACTATGTGTTTGTCATTTGGTGAAGTGGAGTCTTGAAACTTGGAGTCATAAACTGGTGAGCTCAGGGTCCTAACGGTATGATCCAATGGAAGCACTGTCTGATATTTGCTTTGGAACAATGACAAACTCTGAGTCTGGAGGACAGAATGTGGTAAAGGTGATTTCTTTTGGTTTGAGTTAGACAATGGTATGCTCAGAGCACAAGGACTGGGGCTCAGTACAGGTGGTTTCTGAGGTTTGGAGTCAGGTACAGTTGAGCTAAAGTCCATTTGATTAGGCTTCAGTGAAGGTGATAACTGAAGCAAGGCATCTGTTTGAGGTATAGAGGTGAGTGATGGTGAGCTCAAAGATCGTTGATTGTTCTCTAATAAAGATGTGCAAAGGCTGCCCAATGAAAGTAATTTCTGAGGCTTGGACTGAGGTAATGTTGAGCTAAGGGCTCTTTGGTTAGAATTTAAAGATGATGATGTCCAGAAAATGTCTTGGGAAGGTGTTTCTTGATGATTGATGGGTAATAATGATGAACTTGAGACTTTTTTGTTAGACTTCAATGAAGGTGATGTCCAGCAAAGGTTTAAGGAAGTTGCATTCTTAGGTTTGAGGAGGGATAATTGTGAGCTCAAGCCTGCTTGATTTGATTCCAGTAATGATGGTATCTTGACGAGATCAAGTGACGATGTTGTGTGAGGTCTGGGGAGGGACAAAGGTGAGCTCACAGATCTCCAATTAGACTGCAGTGAAGTTCTCTGGTGGAGGTCTAGTAAGGGTAGAACCTGATGTTTGGACTGGGGTATTGGTGATTTCAGACCCTTGTTATAGAAGCCTTGTGAAATTGTGTCCTTAGACTTGGCAGAAGGTCTCTGCACCTTCTGGTTAAAGCTTGGTGGAGGTGCTGCAAGGTAGTTACTACCAGGTTGTACTCTCACCACAGACTGATTATTGGGTTGATTTAGATTTTCACTTGTGTACTGATGTGTTAATGACTTGGTTGAGGCCAGTTGGTAAGAGTGTTCTAAAGACTTAAAGTGCTGATCATAATATGCTAATGGCACCATTTCATGACAGTGATAGAGGTGTTTTTTGAAAGCAGTTGGTTTGTAGAGATGTTTTAGTAGCTGATAGAGTCTTTTAGCTGGATTCCATGGACAATCACTGCTTTAAAAAAAGTCTTTGATAGTTTCTAATTTCTATTTTGTAAACTCTCTGTTAATTCCCAAATATTATTAAAAGTCTCAAAATTGAGTTGTAGAGGTAGTGGGAAAAAAGTGTCACAATTTGAGATTTTTTTCTGTCTTCTTCTTAGTTTCCTAGATTTTTTTTCTCTTGAGGAAATAATTCCTGTTAAAAAAAAAAAAAAATAGTAAAGAGAGTTCAGAAGAGCTCCTGATAGGGATATTAATTTTCTCAAACAATTTGCTGCAGTGACCAGAGCCTGGCTTTATGTTAAATCTCAGTCACTTACTCTATGTGTAACTTTTGAATTAAGCTTTCTAAACACAGTTGCTCATCTGTAAAATAGATAAATATAATATTTAATTTATTGGGCTAAAGACTAAATAAGACCATATATATATGTGTGTATGTATACACATATATATATAAATATGAATAAAATGTAACAATACCCAGGATATAAGATGCTCAATAAAAGGTAATAACTCTAGCTATTTCTGGTACTTTTTAAATAATTGCTTTAGTTAAAAACAAAACCAAAAAAACACTATGTTTTTTGCATAAAGTAAGAGAATCTTAGAGAAAGGTGAAATAGAAGTTCTTCTGAAATGTTGATTTTCAATTTAAATTTGATTATCCCTCTTTATTATCAGTTAGCTTACTTTCAAAAGTCCAAAATTCTAGTTGAAAGTCTATTGCATACTTTTAGTTTTGTTCTTATTTGTTACCATTGGAGCTTTTGAAACTGTTGACTATTACCTTTAAAAATTAGTCTTCATTCATATCCATTATTTCTCTCTACTCAGATTCTCTCCATTCATTTTCTTAATTGTATCCCTAACTATCACATTAATTATGTCTAGGATTTAAAAATTTACTATAGAAACTTTATAAAAAACAGAACCTTGCTACTCCCCAAAAGCAATGCAAGCATTTCCCACTCAGAAAAGATAGCTATGCTGCTTCTTAAAAGGCAATACATAACATGACACTGTTTTTGTGCATTTTTCTTCAGGTTTTAAGGCTAAAACAGAATATGACACAAAAAACACCAAGAAAACTGATAGACCCTGATATTAGCCAGTTAAATTATTAGATTTAAGGTCCCTAAAGAATGAAAACTGTCAGAATTTGGTTTCATGATTTTTTTCTACACTTCAATGACTTGCCAACCAATTTTTTTTTTTCAGTGAAGACACTATTTATTTATTTTTAATATATCTTTATTGATTTCAGAGAGAGGAAAGGAGGGGGAGAGAGAGATAGAAACATCAATGATGAGAGAGTCATCGATCAGCTGCCTAGCCCACAACTCGGGCATGTGCCCTGACCGGGAATCAAACCCCAGTCGCCTGGATCCTAGGTCAATGCTCAACCGCTGAGCCATGCCCAGCCGGGTGCCAACCTAATTTCTGATGGACAAATGTATTCCTCGCATGTGCCAAATTATCCAATTAATTTACTATCGATTATATTACTGCTAGAATATTTTATTTATATCAAGGTGTGTTTTTACATATTTAATCTTATTTACATTTTAAAATTCATCTTATCTCAATTCACTTGTTTTTAAATCTTGATTCATACTTGTGGGATTCTCCAAGTACCAACAATATTATTTTTATTCCAATGACTTCCTAATCTATTGTCTCTAGTTCTGGTTTTCTTTTTAGCTTCAAAATTATATTTCCAACTAATCATCAGACTTTCCTATCCAAAGAATATTCCAACACAAAACGTTTAATAAAGTTATTTTCCCCTCAAGATAAATTTTCTTTTTCTATATCTTTTGTCTCAGTTCTAGAACTTAGACACTTAATTCAGGATCCTTGAAATCATCCTGGACAGTTTAATCCTCCAAAACCATTTAGACATGAAGACCTGTTGATTTTACCTCTTCCATATCTTAACCTACCTCTTTCTATCCAATCTCACACTTTCAGTGTACACTATAGGCATATCTCATCTAGATTAATATATTATTATTTTAACCTATCTTGCCCTCATAACCTAACTTACTCTCTTCCTTCTCTTCTGGCAGACACCTAAGAGCAAACTCTTGCTAGTGAGACACAGCTTCTGCTCACTCAAGGATTTCCTTTGTTTTTCCTATTTCTGCATAAGTTATAAACACTGAAGTTATTTGCAATTGTTGGATTTTGTGTGCTGTAATTTGACAACCAGTGCTTTAAAGAGAGTAGCAATCAACACAGCCCACTGTACACTGTGTGGAACCCTAACAAACTTCTAAATGGTAATTTGGAATAACTCCATGACCTTGAGGTATGAAAAGATTTAATAAACAAAATATAAAAAACAATAACCATTAAAAATTGATAATTTAAAATCAAAGACTCCCATTTATCAAAAGATACCACTATTTAGAAAGAGTAAAGGCAAATAAAAAATGTGAAAGAATATTTGTAATACATATATCCAAAAAGAGATTCATATACGTGATAACCTTTGCATGGCACTAAGAAAAAAGACAAACAATGCAATTAGAATGATGGGCAAAACACTTTAACGACACTTCAGAAATGAGGCTATCCAAAAACTAGGACATATATGAAAAAAAGCTCGGCCTCATTGGAAACCAGTGAAGTGCATATTTGAGCCACAGAGAGATACTACTGCACATTATCAGAGTGTGACTAAATAAAATTAAAACTGACAAAGCCAAGAGTGGTGATTATGGAGATTAATTAGTATATTATATTACATACAGACATATGTATCTTTTATATTTCACTCCTGGTACATTCCAACAGGCGTGCAATGTATGAATATTTACACCAAAAGACATGTACTAGAATGTCCATTGAAGCATTATTACTAATAGCTCTAAATTAGATTAACTGCCAATCAATAGCAGAATATATATATAAATAAGTTGTGATATATTCATTCAATAAATACCATACAACAATAAAATTTAACAGAAAATCTAACACCATGCTACTACATGAAAGAATCTCACATGTAAAATATTGCATGAAAAAAATCATATGCACAGAAAATACTTCATAATTTTATTATGAAAGTGCAAAATGACTTCACAGTTACTATGGTGTTAGTAGTCAAAATAATAATAAATTTGAGGAAGTAAACATTAAGAGGGAACACTATGCTTCTGGGATGGTGATAATGTTATGTTCCTTGACCTGGGTGATGATTGTATGAGTAAATTCACCTTGTGAAAATTGAGCTCCAACACTGATGCTGTGTGTATTTTTCTGTTTCTTTACTCTAATAAAAAGTTTAAAATTGAATAACTTGATGCTACTTTGAAAAGACACATCTGACACAAGATTGCAGTGTAAGAGGAAACATTAAAGGATGAACCAGATTCTGGCACACAGATGCAATGAACACAAAAAAAGAAAAAACAGGAGAACACAGTGTGGAATCCTACTATCATATGGAGATAAATAGAGGAATTCAGAGCCACTGAAACCAGTAGAAATCTATCTAAGACAAAAACCAAAGAAAAATAACATTTCTAAATGTTTCCACTTATAGACTTATCAAATGACATTCCCATTTTAAGGAATATGTTTTCCTAAAGCCTATAAATATTAGAGATAACTCAAGAAGTGGTAGACATTTGAATGAAGGTATAATTATGGAAGAAAATAAATAGCACTTATGAAAGAATTAACTTACAAATAGTCTCTGTGCCCAAATTCCTTTTGTAGTTGAGTTTTTTCAAACTTTCAATGAAGGAATATTTGTTTTATGAACTTTTTTAGAATATGATAAATTAGAAATATTCTAAACTTTTCTATAAAACTGTTGTAATAATTCTGACATAAAAATATGACAAAAATAGTTCAAAATTAAAAGAGAAATAATCCAATGTTATCACTTATTCCATATGCAAAATTCTAAATAAAATAAAACATCTAATTTTTTATTACAATGAAATAATCAATTGTCACCAACTTGATCTTATTCAAACAATGTAATGATGATTTATTAAGAAACAATTTATGTGCATAACTTACAAATAAATTTTAACAGATGCTCCAAAGTCATTTTATGATATTCACACACTATTTCTAAAAAAAAATTTTTAATAAATAAATGAAAGCAAAATGAACTCATTCAGTTGGTATTGAAATATGAGCTAGTGGCATCATAAATTGGCAATAGGCAAGCAATTCCACTAACAGTGCTACAATTTAGCATTTAGCAATTAGAAATATTTGGCAGGTGCATTAAAAAAAAAAATAAAGAAAAAACATAACAGGAGATTAATGGGGAGAAAAAGAGGACAGATATCTGTAACACTTTCAACAATAAAGATAAACAAAAAAGGGAAAAAAGAAAGAAAAAAAGAATATAACTATTGAAAACCTAATTTAGAATATAGAAAACTAATAGAATCAATAATATAACTCAGAAAGTTCAGTGAATTCACTCTTTACAGAGTCATTATATAAGATCAAGAATAGTCCCAAACATCACCATTTAACAGGAAATATGACTATAAGTACTCTATAAAAATTAGCTTTAACAATGCAATAAAAAGATTTTATTAGAAAAATGAGCAATTAAAAATTTTACAGAAAAGCAATACAAATGCCTAGTAATGAAATGAAGAAAAGTTTGCTATGTCTGCTTCTTTTGTATCTTTCATTTCACTTTCCAGTTCACAGATGTTCTTTGATCCTTCATTCTATTTCCTTTTTCAAAACATATTTCTAATAAATAGAAAAATCATAATTGGACATTGTAATAACTTTTCCACTAATGGATAAGAACAGCAGAAAATTAGTAAGCATATATAAGATTTAAAAAACACTATCAACTAATTTTACCTAATTGATATTCAGGAACACTTCACTCCAAAACATTATTTTCAATAATACATAGAATATTCACCAAAATGTTATAGACTACACAAGTCTCAAGAAATTTAAATGGGTTCAAATCATACATAGTAGGCTCTTGAATTTGTCAATGAAATTAAATTATAAATCAATAACAAAAAATCTGTGAAAAATAACCAAATGTATAAAATTAAATAATATACTTCTAAATAACCAATGGTTCAAATAAGGAGACAAAGAGAAAATTAGAAATTCTGATGCAATAAATGAAATGAAAACAAATGTGTAAACATGTGTAGGATACTGCCAAAGCAAAATTTAGGAAGGGAAGATATTTGTAGTAATAAATGACTATATTAGAAATAAAGAAACACTCAAATCAATGACATTAGCTTCTCTTTAATCAACTAGAAAAAGGAGAGTATATTTAACCAAAATTAAGTAGTGGAAATAAAATAATACAGATTAGAAGAGAAATCAATAAGATAGAAATCAGAAAAGCAAGGATAACAAAAGCTGGTTCCTAGAGGTCAATGAAGTTAAAAACATTTAGCCAGACATGTCAGAAAAAAAGAAGACATAAATTGCAAATACCAGGAAGGAAAGAGTTGACATTACCACAGAATATACCAATATAAAAAATAAGAAGAAGATAATACTGTGAATATAATTATGTCAATATGTTAGACAATCCAAATGAAAAAGACATACTTCTTGAAAGACACAAAATGCCAAAGTTCACTCAAGAATAATCAGAAATCCTGAGGATCCCTATATCTATTAAATAATTTGAATTTGAGTTTAAAACCTTCCCATAAAGAAAACACCAGACTCTGGTGGCTTCACTGGTACATTCTACCAAACATTCAAGAAAGAAATAAACCAATTCTGTTCACACTCTTACAGAAAATTAAAATAGAAGAGCTTTTTCCTAACTCATCCTATGAATCAAGCATCACCTTGATAGCAAATTCAAACAAAAACACCGTTAGATTTTAAAAATTATAGACCAATATTCCTCATATAGGCACAAAATGTCCAAAGTTTTAGCCAGTCAAATCCAATAATATATAAAAAGGATAATTAGTGCACTTCCCCAAATCCACAACCCAATCCTATGAGAACACATCATACAAGCCCCAAATGAGGAAAATTATACAAAATATTTCACCAGTACTCTTTTTGTAAACCCTCATTCAATGATATGTTTCCATTTATTTAGAGAGACAGCAAGGGAGAGGAGAGAGAGGGAGACGAGAGAGAGAGTCATCATGTGAGAGAGAAACATCGATTGGGCCCAACTGGAATCGAACCTGCAACCTGGGTATGTGCCCTGACCAGGAATCAAAACTGCGACCCATTGGTGCAGGGGACAATGCTCTGACCAACTGAGTCAAACCAGCCAGGGTCACCAGTACTCTTTAAAGGTGTCAAAACCATGGAAAACAAGAAAACTCAGACAAACTGTCACAGATTGAAGAAATCTAAACATGACTAAAGGCAATGTGGTATACTGGACTGGCTCTGGGTCAGCAAAAAGGGATCAGTGAAAAAACTGGTGAAATTTCTCATTCTCACTAATCAGTAGAGAAATGCAAATTAAAACCACAATAAAATAGTAACCACCAATAGTATGGTGATTACCAGAGGGAAAGTGGGGTTGAGGGGAGGTAGGAGAGGGTAAAGGGGGGACAAATGGTGATGGCAGGAGACTTGACTTTGGGTGGTGAACACACAATACAATATACAGATGATGTGTTATAGAATTATACATCTGAAACCTATATAATTTTATTAACCAATGTCACCCCAATAAATTCAATAAAAAAGTTTTTTAAAAAACGTGTAATTCTATTAAAATCTGTTGTTTAATTGATAGTATTTTACTGCTGTTAATTTTTTCTCATCATAAATGTTCTATGATTTTGTAAAATATTGACATGATTCTATACCTTCAGTTTAGCAGAAATCAAAAATGTGGGCCTGCAGGAAACACAAACATAAAAACAAACAATACAAAGGTGCCTTCAATATTGGTGAAGATTTGCTTAGCACTTATAAATACTCAGTAATCTTGCTATGTATAAATTAATTTTCTAACAATTTCTACTCTTGTAAATACTCAGAATATGAAATTTCCTTTTTTAAATTTTAGTTTGGAGTAATCTAGCATTGTTTGTTTTAATATATACAATTGTTTGATTTGTTTAAACTAAATTTACTCCCACCTGCCAAACTGTCACTATCTAAAACACCATTATTACTATATTAACATTTTTTTTTCAGTTCAAGAGATTTGGATTTAGAGAATTTTTGGAAGCCAATTCTTAATGCACCAAAGCTCAAAGTGAGGATCGATCACTAAGAGGATAGCCCTCTTTTAGGAACCAACTGCATAAGATGCTCTGGCTCAGGTGAACAGAAGACTTCAGAAGAAACCTCTGTAATCTGAGGCTTATCTCTAGCCAGAAATGGTGTTTGGACATGAGTACCTGACATTTCTACCTTGTAGAGCTCAGATATTCAGCTCTTATCTTTTCCCAAATATAAACACATGAGAATATCTCTCAGATTAATATTTCAAGGCTACCTTTTCTAAACTCTTTTATTGTAGATGCACCCTAATGTATAAAAACTAAAAATCTGGCAATTTCAATTATTCTTACAAACAGGAACCTGAGCTACTTTCATGCTAGGTAATCTTATAGGCTATATGATACTTTCCTCCTTTGTGAAAAAGTCAATTCTGAGAGGACTATGTTCTAACACAGAGGAAAGGGCTCTATCACTTTCTGTTGCAATTTGCTGATCCAATCCAAAACTTCCCCTAATCTGCTATTCATTTCTTCCAATGTTTTTTAAATTTCTACTATGTCATTCTTAATTTCCTTCATGGTTTCTATATCTATGAGTCATTTTTATTTTGTTTGTTAGTTTATTATGTTCACTACGTTTCACATATAAGTGAAATCATATGGTATTTGTCTTTTGACAGCTGGCTTATTTCACTTAGCATAATGCTCTCCAGGTCAATCCATGCACTCAAAATTGGTAAGATTTCCTTCTTTTTTATGGCCGAGTAGTTTTCCATTGTGTACATGTATCACAGCTTTTTATCCACTCGTCTTCTGATAGGTACATGCTGCAATGAACAGATGTCATGTGGGCACCTTTCTCAGTTCTGGTGCTCTGGTCTGGGAAGCCCAGCCTGGGGTTTAGACCCCATAGTTCTCAGTGGGAACCCCCACAGCTGAGATCTCCTAGTCAACCTTCAGCTGCTGCCTGTGGGAGCCCAGCCAGCCCTCTTGTGCCTCCCCACTTCCTACCAGTCTCTATGTGGTCTCCATTTTTCTTCCTTGGTTATGAGGGTGCTCCCCAGCTAGTCTTCAGTTGCAGTTGATTATTCAGGATGGTTTTTCTATATTTTAGTTGTAATTCCTTTTTGGCCCTGGGAGAGTGTCAGTGTAGCTTCCACTCAATTTACCACCACTTGGATCTCCTCACTTTCTATTTCAAATCGCTGATTCAATCCTCTGCTTCACCCAACCTACTTATTATTCCTTCCAGTGTATTCTTGATGTCAGATATGGTATTCTTTGTTTCTGGCTGGTTCTCTTCTATGTTCTTTGTAGTTATCACTAACTTTCTTGAGCATTCTTATAACCACTACTTTGAACTTCTTATCTGATAATTTGCTTGCCTGCATTTTATTTAGATATTTTTCTGGAGAGTTCTCCTTTCCTTTCATTTGGGGACTATTTCTTTGTCTCTTCACTTTGGCTGCCTCTTTGCATATGTATTATATAGATCTGTTATGACACCCAGTCTTCATGGGGTGGCATTATGTAGTAGGTGTCCTGTGGGTCTCAGTGTCCCAGTTTCCTTGATCTCCTGAGTTGGGTGCTCTAGGAATGACCTCCGTGTGTGTTATGTGAGCCCTCCTATTGTAATTGAGTCTTGATTGTTATTGGCCCATTCCTACTTGGGATCGACCATCAGGCTGGCTGGCTGTGAAGCTCAACCCTGACCATGGCATGTGAACTGTTGTGAGGTGCTGATGAAAGAAAGAGAAAGAAGAAAGAAAGAGAGAAAAAGAGAAAGAGAGAAAGAAAGGAAAAGAAAGCAAAATTCACCTCAGCAGAGTTTATTGCCTACTGCAATCTCCCTTTGGATATGCTATTTTTTTTTTTTAATATATCTTTATTGGTTTCAGAGAGAGGAAAGGAGAGGGAGAGAGAGAGATAGAAACATCAATGATGAGAGAGTCATTGATTAGCTGCCTCCTGCACGCCCCCCAACTGGGGATCGAGCCCGCAACCCGGGCATGTGCCCTGACCGGGAATCGAACCCTGATCGCCTGTATCCCAGGTCAAGGCTCAACCGCTGAGCCACGCCCAGCTGGGCTGGATATGCTATTTTTGAAGTTTATTGGATCCTGCTCTGATGTTGTTTGAAGCTGGACACTTTTTGTGTTTGTTTTGGGCCTCTGGGGAGGGACTCTATTGCAGTCCAATGTCAGACACTGTCTGTGCCTGGCCCTTGGCAACCTGTTGAACTACAAGTGATTCAGTTTGTGGCTGCCTCTGTTGGGCTTGGGTGCACATGGGAAAAAACCAAGCTGTGCTCCAAGCCCAGCTTTTTCCAGCACTGCACCTGGTATAACTTAAACATTAGCTAAATTTTGGCTACCTGTATTTCTCTACTTGTTAAGTACTCGGTCAATTTATTTACCTATGCTTCAGTAAGTTTGTTCACCTTTTTCGTCATTGAATGTAAGTTTTCTTTATACATTATAATGTCTTCCTTTTGTCCCAAATATTGGAAATATTTCCTCTAGGTCACTGGTCTTGAAATTTTTATTATACCTGACAGATTAGCTCTGGCTCACCCAATACTATTATTTCATCCTAGATTTCTGTCTTTTAACTGTCACTTGTGATGTTTGTGAGAACATAACCAAGAGTTCCAACAAAGTTAATACAACAAATTCACAAGATGCCAGACACCAAGGTAAATAAAATCTGATGTCTGATAATATAAATTTGCTTAATTATAAGGACCATCAATTTATTCAACATAGAAGCACACCAAAAAAAAAGTTGAGGTTTTTTCCTTGTTACTCTCAAGAGAAACATGTGTGTTATCAAATAAGAAATGCTTCACGCTCATAGTCATGGTTTTGTGAGATGTGTGAAGATCTTAGTCAGATGGGAAGTCCAGTAAGGTTTCAAAGAGAAAGTAACGTAAGAATTGGATTTTTGAATGATCATTTCACTATTGAAAATCAAGGAAAGGTCATCTTATGAAAAGGTACAAAAGAATGAAAAAACCTAAAATATTCAGGGACAGTGAGAAATTCACTGTGGCAGTAACATGAGACACTGAAAGAGGTGGCACAGGTAATGACCTTTGGAAAAATGAGGTTGGAAGCAGATGCAGAAGTGCCTTGTTGTTTTTAAAAGCATATACCTTATCCTGGTGGTAACTTATGAGCAGAGGTAATAGACAACTAGGGAAGTGAGATATTAAGATGAATGTGAAAATTCAGGCTGTAAATTCCCTAGGTAAGAACCAAGTAGCACAGTGTCTTACTAATTGGATGCTTGTTGCTAATACAAAGTTTATTGACATCAGTGTGTTTTATTAGAAGTGTATATGCTTAAAAATCAATCATGTACTTTGCTATTAAATTCATATCATTATTGACCTATTCATCAATTTTATTTTGGAGCCAATATAACCTTTGAGATTGAGATTTTAGATATCTCTTCAAAGCCTGTAAACCAATTGCTTCATAGCATAATATTTCTAACAACATGATTGAATGAAACTACATGTTGGAATATGCTCTACTATATTCTCTGGGCTAAAATTTGCATAAACATTTCTTCCATTTCAATGAAGTCACAATTTAAGTGTCTATTGAATCATCCAAACATCTTGACTGTACGAAAGTTGAAACTAATAATGATAATGAAAGAGTAGATCAAGTTCTCTCAAGATCAAACATTTGTGCAAGCAACTTTCTTCCTGGAAATGGTCACTAGGTTTAAAACAGCAGTGACAATAATGTAAGGGAAATGTGATATACAGGTCTCTAGAAAGCAGCTGTGCAAACAAAAGGAAGAACTTTATGGAAAACCACGGCACATTAAGAGACCTGTTGATTACACTGCATGTCTGATTCAAGATATTTTGCTTATACAAAATCAAGAACATAGCCTCCAATAGATAATATGGTAGGTTACACATTGCCTTCATAACGTTTGATTTGTATTTTTCACTTGACAGAACACCCCTTGCAGCCTGAATCTAAATGATAAATTTCAGTAACGCAGATTTTCTTCCAAATGCATTAAACTAGTTAACGGATATACATGCTATTTCTATATCTTCGTGTATTTGATAATGACATAATTCTAATCATTTTAAGATAAGAATGAAATCAGATATTTTAAAATATCATATTTGGCACATAGCTAGCAACATTCGTGTTCTTTTCCAAATGCAAGATATTAGTTTTCTCATCATGACAACAAACTAAAATATTGTCATGATAACAGGCAACACTTTAGTACTGCAATTTACTTTGTATAGGAACTGCATAATCCTTTGCTTATGGGAAAATAAGTGTATAGGACGTTTTGAAATAAACTACTATTAATGTCTTCACCTAAATTTTCACTACTTTAGATTATTTTTAGGTCTTTTATTTAAAAGATGAATCTAATTCTTCTATGCCCTTGATTTTAAGATTAAAAACTTTTTGTCTGAGCTCCAATGTTGCCCATTTTTCAATATTTCTTCAAAAAATCCAAAAAAGTAAACTAATTATAAACAAAGACAATTCAACTTTTAATTCTCTTGCTTACCTAGCTAATGTCTTCTGTTTTAAAAATGTGCAAATTTTAAAAACCTTCCCATCAGAGAAAATCCTGCAATATTTTCTCTTGAAAACATTATCTGTGATAATATCAAAGGAATTTTGTTATATAATTTTTCTAAAACATTACATTGAAAGTATAAACAAAAAAGTAAAAACTTGCCCAGCTGCGCATAGCTCAGTGGTTGAGCGTCAACCTAGGATCCAGGCGATCAGGGTTTGATTCCCAGTCAGGGCACATGCCCGGGTTGTGGGCTCAATCAATGACTCTCTCATCATTGATGTTTCTATCTCTCCCTCTCCCTTCCTCTGTGAAATCAATAAAGATATATATTTTTTTAAAAGTTAAAACTCTATTTTGACCTTTGATATCACAAATATCTCAAATCAAGATCTCTCCATGACTCTTTCACTATTTTCCTATCCCTTTACTTCCCAAATGTCTGTTCATAGAAAACTGGGAATGGCAATTGAAGTAGTATTGAAATAATTATGATGGTAATGAGGTAATAATAATAACTAGCATTTATTCAGTCCTTGATACATGCATTCACTTTTTAAATGCTCTACACCAACATTGTTTGGTAGATATTAATATGAGTTTCATTTTTGTGAAGAACAATTCTAGTGGTCCACATTAGAATTGATTTTATGTTTTTTCTGTTCAAAAATGTAAAAGAAATATTTTCGGTCTTTCCCTCTGGATAGAGAAAGCCATTTAATTTCTGTTTCTCCATCTTTTAAGGATAAATAACCTTCAGAATCATCATTTCTCTCTGCCTCTCCCCTGACTGCTGCCAGCATCTGTTTTCAGTCATCCTCTACATACCTTCTAAGACTTTTCTCTTTATCTTTCTGACCTTTTCTCTCTGACCCAGAGAGGTCTGGACTGCACTTCTTTTCTCAATTTGCACTCATTTTTCCTAACTCCTGCTCCCAAAGCTTTCCTCTATTTTATATCAAGTACATTGTTTTTATATGCTTTCTCACTTATAATATCAAAAGTTGCTATGTCAACAATTTTAAGTATTTGAGGTAAAATCCAGATGATTATTTTGAATAACAGTGCCAACCACCAGACATTTAATTTATACGGTGTGTTTATAAACCCTCTTGTATGGAATAGAATATTTTTAACTCATTTAACTAACCAGTGTATTGCATGTGTGTAAGAAATTAAAAAATGGAAATCATTAAATTGAAAAATCATGCTTCTAGCCTGGCCGGGCGTGGCTCAGCAGTTGAGCGTCGACCTAGGATCCAGGCGATCAGGGTTTGATTCCCGATCAGGGCACATGCCCGGGTTGCGGTCTCGATCCCCAGTCGGGGGCGTACAGGGGGCAGCCAATCAATGACTCTCTCATCATTGATGTTTCTATCTCTCCCTCATTCTCTCCTTCTCTCTCTCTTAAATCAATAAAGATATATTTTTTAAAAAAGAAAAAAAAAAGAAAAATCATGCTTCTATATTATTTTCACAACTTCTTTAGGCTGGATTTACTTTAAGTATGGAATTTTTATTTTAGCATTATTGTTACAAAGCAAACACATATATTTATTTCTATTTTTATACCAGTTGAAGGATTGATTAGGAATGAAATTAGATTAGAATATGAGGTTTATTTATATCATAAAAAATTGCAGTGAAAACATCTCAATTTTTTAATTAATTATAATATATAATTAATGATTATACTTAGGTTCCTGTATATTAAAAAATGTAAGACTCTTGCCTGGCCGGGCATGGCTCAGCGGTTGAGCATCGACCTAAGGTCCAGGCGATCAGGGTTCGATTCCCGGTCAGGGCACAGGCCCGGGTTGTGGGCTGGATCCCCAGTCAGGGCATGCAGGAGGCAGCAGATAATGACTCTCTCATCATTGATGTTTCTCTTTCTCTCTCTCCCTCTCCCTCCCTCTCTCTGAAATCAATAAATACATATATTAAAAAAGAAAAAAAAAAGAAAACATCAGATTCATTAAAAAAAAAAAAGGAAAAAAAAAAATGTAAGACTCTATAAGAACTCATTGTGTTCAGGAAGAAAATTATGGTATTTTACGTAAACCAAAAATTATAGCTGCAACTCTTTTGTTTTCTGGCTTTATGACCTTGGACAAATTATCTATAAACCACAGTTTTTTCATCTGTAAAATAAAGACAACAGTAGTGCATATCTCACATATTTGCTATGAGGAGTAAATGTGAAAATACAGTTAAAGTGTTTAGTATAACATGTAATAAATCATATGTGATCAATAAGTTGTCACATAACTCATTACCGCCAATTTGGTTGGGTAGTCTTGTCTATGGGAACCTATGATTCTCTTAGTTATGTATTATAAAGAAATGAAATATTGAGATATATGTGTGATTATAGAATATAAATTTCAGAGGCCAAATAGAAATTAACAGTACCTGACTACTGTGTGTGGGGTGCATGTGTGTATTATATATATGTATGTCCTAATTTAGTATGACAAGTGTGCATGATATACAGAGATTTTATACAGGGATTTTTGGCCTTTCAACTCTGGGGTTGGCTATTTAATTTTGAAGTTTTCCCAAGAACTATATAACTTTTTCAAACCTCACATATTCTTTTTTTTTAAAGCTTGCCTAATTCGTGTTGCTGTTTTTAAGTAGGATGGTCTTCTTTTCAACTGACATCTCTGCTACATTTATAAATATAGCAAGAAGCTAAACTCTGGCTGTAGAAAACTCCTGCAAAAACAGTCACATACTGGTATTTTATTCTGATCGTTGTACTTAAAGCATGCATTTAGATAAAAATATAAGGTGTATGTATAGACAATCAGTTCACAATGAACAAAAAAGGAAGACTTTACATATTAATCAAAACTTGCATCTAGGTGTAACATGAAAATTTCACAATAAGTATAAGCTAATTCTATTCAACAAAGGAGAAAATTTGTGTTCTCCATCTAAAAGATTATCTTCCATTTCATATCAGATTTTTTAAATGTGTAGACATTTTCAACAAAATATCAGACTACTGAAACTGAAGAATCTAAGAAAACAAGTCTACTGTTTAAGGATTTATTTATCCCAGCATATAATCAATCATAGAAACACACTTTTTTATTGCTTTTATTCCTGTTACAACAGCTGAGGAAAGAAAGAACCTCAAAATCAGTTAATATAGGAAACCAAGATACATATTCCATTTAATCCCTGTTTCTTTATTTTTCTTCCCACAGTAATAAAATATCCCTCTCTGCAGAAGCTAAATTATTTGCGTAGAAATATGGAGGAGGCAAGTTTCAGACACACTTAAGCCTTCCAAACCCAGACCATGAATAACAACAAATTTTAATCATTTTCTTGGCAAGAGATAAAAAATTAGGCAGTGATATCTTTAAAAAGAAAAACAGGTTTACACCTTTCTGATGGGGTGTGATTAGCTAATAGAAGTTCTTTTTGCTAATATAATGTACTGCTCCTTCCCTGAAGGACTCATAAACTGCTCCAGGCAACACCTAGTTAAATCAAGCATTTATTAAATTTTACTATCCTCTTAATTCACCTTTGAACTCTTGGCACAGGTTATTAAAGGAGGCAGCCAAAGTTCCCTTTTGCACCTGCAAATAACAATTGAATTTACAATTAAGGATCATTTCCCCTTTTTTGAAATTCAAATAATGGCATTAAAACAGAGTGTAATATTTTTATCTGCATCTGGTCAGGCTATTTCCTGGCATTTGGGATGAGGTAACAGGATGACTGCATAAAAAACGCTACATAAAGATGCCGAGATCATTTCTAGGTGACTTCAGAAATACAGGCAACTTCTAGACATTAGAGTATATGGTATGAAAACTGACCACCCACCTCTAAAGCCACTTTGGGGGTGGAGGACTTTAGTTTCTACATGAACAAAAAAATCTAAATACAATCAATACTAATATTTAATTTGGATGAAATTCAATAAAATATATATATATTTCTAGAACCCTTAGTGTTGATTACCCAGAGAGCTCTAAACCATTCAATGCAATTTACCCTTCCCCAAACAGTCCGTATTCACTTCCATGCACATAGTCTCTGAAGCAGTTTCCATTTCTTATCTATCAGTTTTTCTAATTTATATATTTTTTCTAATATAGTATACAGCATGTATGCAATATAAGATGAGACTGAAGGCGTGTAGGAATAGTTTGGTAATAATATTATGATTGAAGAGTCCCTCCTTGGCTCATAATTATGAAGGCATTACACAATTTTCTGGTTCCTGCTAAACTCCAGTCGAAGTTGAAATATAGTAGCTTCCATTTAACCGAGGGCAGCATGCCATGAATTCTGAAACATCTGCCACAAATTGAGCAAGACCATTAATGGGATTTAAATTTGTTCTTCGTTAATGGCCTTCCAATAAGATAAATTTTTAGGTACCCTCAAAGCAGGCTGTGATCTTAAAAGAGATAGAGAGATAGCAGGCAGAGACTCTAGTACCATTAGCATTACATTACTTAGACATCAAATAGAAAAATGGAAAATGAAATGAGTGTGGAAAAGAATAAACTTGGCATTTACTTAAAATTTTGAAAGAGAGTAGTTTGGGCTTGATAATAAAAAGGCACCAATCATTTTTGGCTCTAATTAATAGTACATTTATTGCATAAGCAGTAGATTTCAAATAAATAAAGATCAGTTAGAGTTTTCCTTTCAAGAATATTGAACTTCATTCCAATCTAGAGTACATTTTTCTTGATCAAAAAACACTGAAAATTTTGATTAAAGACAGTGTAATTCACACTTTTTAATTTAAAATTATGTAAACACACATATACACAAACAGATTTGCTCTAAATTTTTTAAAATATGTTTTATTTATTGATTTCAGAGAGAGGAAGGGAGAGGGAGAGAGAGATAGAAACATCCATGATGAGAGTCATTTATCGGCTGCCTCCTGCAGGCCCCCTACTGGGGATCAAGCTCCAAACCCCGGGCATGTGCCCTGACCGGGAATCGAATTGTGACCTCCTGGTTCATAAGTTAATGCTCAACCACTGAGCCACACCAGCCAGGTTCTAACATTTTAAGCACTATTTTATAAAGATTTTCAATTCCATAAATTCTGCTTTTTTTGTTGTTGTTGCAATTAGTAACTATCCAGCCATCAAATCAACCCACCAAAATTCTACTTGTTATCAGGACCATAGAGGATTTTCCTTCTTCCTCAATAATTGGGTACATTTGTAGGAGGTAGAGCTCATCAGCTTCAGACATACCAATGTTGTTGTAATTATTTCAATTATGAACTTATGTAGGATGTCTTTGCTTTTAAAAGTTTGTACAATTTTGTATTTTATAATTAAATTTAGATTTTGGTTAAATTTCATAAAAGGATTATGTTTAATGAAAAAGCATTCCTGTTAGCATGCTATAACTCAACCATCAGTTAGACTAGAAATGTAGCCAGAAGTGACTTTTAGGATCAAAGATGTTTCTTAAGAAAGGAAAAAAAAACACTCATATAAACCCTTTTTCACTTCATATCAGCTTCTCTGATTCCTAAAATTTTCTTGGTAGTATGTCACTTGACCTCTCTATTTTGAAATCTCCCTTAATGATCTTGACTTTTTAAATTTCATTTAATCCAGCATTTCAGTGCAGAATAACTGATTAACCTTTCATTCTTTCAAATGTTACCACTTAAAATTCACAACATATTTGGCATCTGGTAAGGCATGTTATTTAAAGTGTGTACAGGTTTAAATATAATGTGTTCCACCTTGCTAATTTGGATAAAGTAATTCAGATTTTAAGAAGTATTATGCAATAAACATGACTGCCTGTTCTCTTGCATTTTATTTCTTTCTCTTCTATTGCTTCTCCTGGCATCTCCTTCTTTTCTTTTCCTGATATATACATAAGATGCACACTAAAATTTAACTGGAAAAGTGTTCCATTAATTATAAATTTCAGGATGTTCTGCTGATTCAGTGTTACAATTTACAAGAACCAGATATTCTCGTTTAACCATTTGGTTAAAAGGATATTCACATTAAGTTACTACAAATCCTTACCATGTGATGATGAAGTTTGGGCTGTGTCTATGTACTACTATATGTGCCGTGAAAATATTCACTTAAGATATTTTTAAACGCTGCAAGTCACAGAAAATCCAACTTACCTGCTTAGCAAGTGAGAAAATATTTCATATAGCATTAAATCCAGAGGGGTAGTGGATTCTGAGTGAAGATGACCTCTAATCCCTTCTCTGTAAACTATGATTTGGCTTTGCCTTCTGCCCATAAATAACAGATTATTTTATACTATATATTTATATCGTTTTATGGAGACTTACATGGAAACATTCAAAGACAGTCAAGAGACCATTTTCCTCTGTGTCTCTTCCTTAAGAATCATTAAATTCTTCCCAGAAGTCCACCAGTGAACTTCATCTTACATCTTATTGGCCAGAATTAGAATGCTGGCCCATTCCGAAATGAATTTTTGCCCAGGGAACTGGGATTTCCAAAACAAGCTTATCTTTCAATTTCTAGCCCCTGGAGTTGAGAATAATATAGTTGTGGCACTTGGCTGGGCAGAGAGGGATGGTTCCTTCAACAATATTCATTTAGGAAGTGGGCGAAATGGGTATTGGAGACAAACAACAGAACCTGCTTGGAATTCAGCTTCCCATCAGCCTCCATGGACCCTGGTCTCCTCTAAGGTCACATCTGAGATGGGACCTAGAGCTCTAACTGCACCTTTAAGGTGCAGTTTGGTGACACAGGATTTGCCTTAGGTATTGTGTTTGAGTCTATTTTCACTCAGCCTTGGGTTTCTTTGGCAATGCAGATATTCATAAATACCTTAGCAGGTTTTTTATCTTCCCTTAATTTTACAAGCAAGTACCAATGGTCAAAGTGATTATCATAGTTTTGAATCTTTACACTTCTGTGCCCTGTCAGACTAAAGATTGCATGAGCAGCTCCTCTCCTTGAATCTCTTCCTTGAAGGAACTGTACAGTAGTTTTCAGTAGGGATCTGCCACCTGTAACCAGCTTTTGCTTTAAAACTATTTTTTCACAAAACTCTGATTGTTCTTTTTTTCAGGAAGAGAGTGATTAGGGGGAAGTACTTGACAGAGATTCAGGAATTGAGAATTGTCTTGCTGCAGCTTAGCCTCCTATTTCTCTGTTTTTACCTGCTGTAACTTTAGCTTAGAGAATTCAGCTTTCCCTTATGACAGATTATGGATAATACAAAGGAAACTCATGAAAAATTAGTTATTACCACCCTGGCTGGTGTGCTCAGTGGTTGGAGTGTCCGCTCATGCACCAAAGGGTTGAAGGTTTGATTCCCTGTTAAGGGCATGTACCTCGGTTGCAAGTTGGATCCCTGGTCCCAGTCTGGGCACATGTAAGACACAACCAATCAATGTGTCTCTCTCACATCCATCTCTCTCCCTTTCTTCCTCTCCTTCTCTCTCTTTCTCTCTCTCTCTCTCTCTCTCTCTCTCTCTCTCTCTCCCTCTTCCTCTCTCCATCCTTCCCTCCCTTTCATTCTCTCTAAAAAGAAACAAAAAATCAATGGGAAAAATATTCTTGGTTAAGGATAACGAAAAATAAAAAAATTAGTCATTACCTCTTAATGGTAAAATTAAAATATAGTTTATTACTTCACTGAGCTTTTTTCCCAAATGAACTTGTATTTATTTTAAATAATTTTATTCAATTTTTTATGCAATAAGTATTTAGATAGCTTTTGTTATAGGCAATTAGACAGATATGAGCAGAGCAAAGACGATAGGCCAGGTATAGAAACTCACCAGGGCAGGAAGCCCCCGATGCCTAGCAAGGGGCAAAACTGGAAAACAAGAAACTCACCCCCAGGGTAACCTTCCCTCCCCTAGCATATTGCTAGTCATGTGGTTTGGACCCCCTGAATTTCCATATTGCTAGTCATGCAGTTCAGACCCCACCCTGACCCTTTCCTCCCTAATGATAACATCTAGGCCTCAGTTATATTTTAGCTCCAGGGCCAGAAAAGCAGCAAAACAAGACAAGTGACACCATGGCTGCCTCAGGACCAACTGCATTGACTAATGACCACCTGCCTTGGCACTGGGCAATCAGTGGAGACCACGACCCTGAAAGAGCACAGCAGGGAAGCTGGTGAATATTCTATTGAGACCCTTCCCTGAGGCCTCCCCTAAGATTTCCACCTGCAAGTGAGATATATGCTCAGGATAAAGGACCTAGTGCTCACTCTCCCTCAGGGGAACACGCCCTCACCATTCCCTTCCCCTTTCTTTCCTCTAAGGAACCCAAAGAGACTTGCAACCAGGGGAGCAATGGGAAGCAGCAGCTCGTCCTGGGCTAACCCCTTGAACCTGTCTCTAAGGCCCCCTTTTCTCTGACTTTTCAGTGAGCCAAAACAGCCCACACTGGGCTCTCCTGTTGCTTCTTTCATGTGTTTCTTTATTTCACTGTTCTAAGTATATTTTTGCTGTGGCAAAAAATCTAACCTACTTTGCTACACTTTGTCTCTTGATTGAAATCTTTCCCTCAAGCAGACAAAAACCAAAGTCTGTCATCTTCCCCATAATAGTTTCATATTTTTTTATTTCTGTCTATATGTATTATATATGTATATAATTTAATTAATTTTGAGTTAAACAAATAACCTGAAATATAAAATTAAATAAATGACCAAACCTTGGATAAATATATTTTCTGGTAATAAAAATCCATTTCTAAAGCTTTCTTCTAAATTGAAAAATTATGAAAATATTAAATGGTTGGGGTCACTAGTGTGTGATTTTTTAAAGGTGTATAGTTTGTAAATGAGCGTAGTTTAATTTTCCTGCAAAAATAAGATACTTAAGTTATCTCATAAAAATTAGAAGTCATACCAATAATCTGAAAAACAAAATATTTTTACTAAAAATACAAAAAAATTAGAGAAGCTAAAAGATAAATGTTGTAATATAATTAAAATATCCTAGTGTGAATGAAAAGGGGCCACATGCTAACCTGACTAGCTCAGGGAAGGTCTATGTGGAGGCCTTGCAAATTCAGAGATCTGAAGTGACCACAAAGCATGGTCTAAAATTAAAAATTTGTAACTAAAAGCAGTTTATGATGGGTAGACATGTCCTAGGCTATCTTCTTCCCTGACAAAGGTCAATGCTTACCCTAACTGAGCTTGTCTACGATAACTTATCTTTGGCACGTCAGGGTAAATTTTCTTTTTCCACACCCCTCAAAGCTTAGGCACCGCTCTACAGAGACCACAAATCCCCTCCCTGTTATTAATTGCTGACTATTAACTATCTTCCACCAACCTATGTAGAAGAAGTGTATGTCTATCATTTTACTTTATAGACAATCCCAAAGGTTTCCCCACTTTGCTTTCTCCTGCCTCCTTAATCTATCACCAATGGATTTCATGTAACCCACTTTCGTCTCCTCTTTTGATTGGAATGTATAACATAAGGTGCAAAACTGCCATTTTCTGGAGCGTTATCTCAGTCCATTGAGATTTTGCTTTCTGATAATTTTCATCAGTTAGGCTCAAATAAACTTCACAGGTTTGAATGTTTCTTGCATTGACACTATTAAAATAGCATACTTTTAAAAGAAAAGTACATACCACATCATGGACAGGATTAGAGCCTTTATTATAAATCCAAAGACATATTTTATAAATTACAGTAGGTGTTCTTCTCTCTTCTGAATCATCTAATCAATACACAATTGCTTTGATAAAAGCATGCTACATGTTTGTTTCAGTTTTGGAACACTTTTTTAGAGCTTTATCTTTCCAAAAATTTCCAATTGACTTTTATTTTTCTTATTAGCAGAAGACACACGCCTACACCTCATCAAGAATCTCTAGGATCTATTCTAGGATCTATAATTTGTGTAAAGATTCCTAACTTTACTTGAGAAACCTCAAACTTACTATGCTAAATTGTACCAATTTCTTGTAAGATTGCTGCATTTGCTGTTATCTTGAAAGTTTATGTATTATATTCCTGGATAACTTCCAGTAATTCTTGAAGTCCAATCATATATTTTGCTCAAATTGTTTTCTTAAAGTGTATCTTTAAATAATTTTCCCCAAATTTTGAAGTCTTAGCTTTTATTACCTTCTACCACTCAGTATTGCAGATATGAAGTCTAAATAGACTTCTAAATAGTCATTCCTCCACTTAAAAAGAAAATGCACTTTTGTTTTCTGGAAGCTTTTAGATTTATTTTTTTAATTCTTGAAGGTCTAAAATGTATTATGTGGCTAAGCCTTTCAAGGGGGGCGGTATATATATGAGGGGTTTTTCCACAAATTGCTTTGATCCATTGTCATGATTTTTTTTCTTGAGTTGCTCCTTTGTGTTAGATTTGCTTTTCTAAAAATTGGAAAATTTATCATATTTTCTCTCTTCTACTGGATTTGTTTTCTCCTGTAATTCTGCCTAGCTTCACACTGGATCCTCTATATCTAGCCTTCATTTCTTTTACCTGTTCTTTTTTCTGTATTTTTGTCTCTCTGTCGACTGGTAGATTTTCTCAAGTTTCAACTTAGCTTCTGGATTACTAATAAAATTTTTAGCCTTTCTATTGAATATGCTTCTTTAGCAATTGCCTTATAAATTTTAGGAGTGTTATCATCTTATATAGCATTTATGTATATATATATGTGAAGCAAGTTAATACGAAGCTAGGAAAATTCCTTGACAGGTGGAATAGGGAAACTAAGACAGCTGAACAAACTGGCCAAGCAATTCACAGTCAGAGACAGAAGGCCACCTCCCTAGAGACAACAACTAGTCCTCAGTTGTATTTCAGTTCAAGACCGACCTCAGGGCCAGCTGCATTGATCAATGAATCCTGCCCTGGCACCGACCAATCAGTGGCGACCACGACCCTGAAAGCACCCTCCTGGAAAGCTGATGAATACTGAGGCCCTCCCCTGAGACCTCCTTTAAGATCTCCATCCTTAAAAAACTTTTAGGAAGAAAGATCCTGCGCTTTCCCCAACCCAGGAGCATGCCTCGGCCTTTCCCTTCTTGATGCACCGAAGCAGACCAGCCGAGGCTCGTTTCCCCAGCCCTTTGTTTTGTTGGCCCTAACTAATAAATGTCCTTGAAGGTTCAGCTGCACACGTGCTGCGAAATTTTTCCTGCACAAAGTCAAGAACCCACATACTACTGGATAGCCCTAGACAGACCCATTCAGGGCCAGTTCCCCTTTCTGTAACATATGTGTGCATATATGTAGGCATACATGTGACAGCTCTTTCTTGTTCCATAGATACACTGTCCTCCCAAACCTCTCTTACAGGAATAGTTAACACTAGTTAGAAAGCGAAGTGCTAAGCAGTGAAGAGTCCCTCTAGCCTGCGCTGAAAAACTAGTCGTGTACGTAAAATGTAGGAAATTAAAGTGTCAAACTGCCACCTGTTTTAGAAAAGGTCTTAGAAAATGCACCTACGAAGGCAAGAGTTTAGAGGCCTATTTAGAATGTTAAGCTCCAAAGAGTTTAGCAAATTTCTTGAAACTTTCAATAAAGACCCACTAGAAAATGACAAGCTTTAGCCCAAACTGTTGCATTTGAAACCAAAGTTATAGAGAACACAGTCTTGTCCAGAGAGCCTGCTATTTAGCTAGACTGAATATCAGATTATTTCGAAGTCTGAAATGATTAATTCTTGGCCCTAAATTAAAGTTCATGTAAGCCACGTCACAGTGATGAAAAGTAAGTGTGGAGGAGATAAGACTGGGAAAAAGCGGAGCCAGTTAAGTGGGAAAAGGGATCCTCAGCTGGGTGCTTCCAAGGAACTTCCTATTCGAGTCCTCAAACATGTCCTGCTGACTGTCCCCATCCCCCACCCCTGCCTAAGAAAACAAATGACATCAATATGAAGACTCTCCTCTCCTCTCCTCTCGGACAGAGCCTACAGGCAAATGGCCGTGTTATTGCCCCAGCCCATTGTGTGATAGGCAGAAGCTAAGGGACATGTGGAAGAGCAAAGTGCCATGCTGGAACCTTTCTAGGTGATGACTAGATCTGAGAACCGTACTTGGAGAGAATTCTGGCAGTCATTATTCTGTAGCCCATGGAATCAAAGAATGCAAATAAAACATGAGCCAACTGAGGTTGTTAAAAGAACTGTGTTACCGAGATGGACAGATGGCCCAGTTGGCTGGAGCACCGTCCTGTGCACCAAAAGGTGGCGGGTTATATTCCAGGCCAGGACACAGACCCAGGTCGCAAGTCTGATCCCTGGTCGGGACACGTAAGGGAGGCAATCAGCCTCTCCTCCTTGTCCCTCTCTCTCTCACATTACTAACATTTTGTACCAATTAAGCTACTTTAATTATGCCTGATCGCATAGGCCATTTAACACAGGTAGCATCATTGTAGAGAGGAGATATTTTCTATAGTGGAGTTTATTATATAATGGACAAGAAAACTGATTTCACTGAATAAAGTCGAGATTAATTTATATTTAGGATACGATACTGGTAATATATATATCCAAAATTAGAATTTAAAAGATTAAAGCATAACATTAGTTATAACTATTTCTATTAAGTGTGGAAAAGTCTCAACATTTGGAAAGAAAGAAGAGCATATCTTACTTTGCTTTTAATCCATCTCGATGCAAAAAAAGAGCAGAGCATGCGTTATTCAGAATATTGTCACAGAGAGTAAATTACATCTAATTTAAACATTTAGAAAGTATTTTAAAATATAAATCAGTTTTATCATTATGTTATATAATATAGTTGTTGCTAATCTCCAGAAAATGTGATTTTTTTTTTTCTGGTGATGAATGTATAGTATATAATTTTCTTAATTAATTACTTATTTAAAAATATTTAGAAGAATAACTTTAGAAATAACTAGAGTAACATCTGTGAAATAGAACATGTTCCTCTATGTATATAAATTTCCATGAGTTTCTGTTTTTATCCTTTGATGTATTCTAAAAAAAATTAGAAGTAAACGTGCATTGGAAACCCCCAAATCTGAATTGTCTACTTCTTTAGGGTCATTCCTTAAACTCGCCCTCTCTTATATTATCTTTTCCTTAAAATGTTACATCATTACTCTTCTTTATACTTGTTACAAGATTTTTATATGCAGAAGAAAGTTTTGTTAAAAATTGTAACTGGAAATAAAAAGTCTGTGAAGGTATAGCTGATAAACTAGTAAACATTACTTTTTTATACACCAAACACATGAAGCCATGTTTCAATAGTGGTGGATTCAATTTACTTTCCTTCATCGATGAGAGTTAACTCTATGTAGCTAAATATAAAAATCAACACTTGAGGGACTTTTTGAAGACAGAGGCATCTGTCCACATAAAAGACGATGATGGAACTTTGTACAATATACTTTGGGATAATGATATTAAAGAAATGATGGAAGAAACTGTCTCCTTTGAGTACAATGTCCCTTTTGAGTAGCCCTCAGACACCTTCAGGAAGAGTAAAATATTAAGCCTGTATGGGTCATATTATATTATTGAAGTCACCTCCATTCTACAGCAGATCTTGATTAAAGTTCATCAACACTATACAAAAAACTCACATATTTTCACAAAAGGTGCCACATGAACATGCAGCTCAACTAAAGTGATGGAAACCAGAGAAAAATAATTTGGAGCAGAAATTTTTTGCAAGGATGATGAGCTCAGTTAGAAAACAAACATTCATTCAATCAAACAACATGAAGGTCATTAAATAAGAAAAGTTAGGCATGGAACCAAGTTTAACAGAGACAACTAAGGGATGAAATTTTCTGCATAACAGATGAGCAAAAATTTAAAGGATGAGTTAGGCAAATATATCAGAGTTCGAATGTGTAAAGAAGATCCATCAAGATGGTGAGAATAGCCAGGTCTGTGCTTATTAATAAATCCAATGAGACTTCTTTTATCTTAAATAGACAAAAAGATGCTAATAAAAAAGATTCTGGTATGTGATTTTAAGTTTGCTTGTTTTTTGCAGGAGAATTATGTATATAATACTGTTCCCTGAGAAGAAACAGAAGTTCTATACAATAAATCAATTTCTAATACATGCAAAGATTCATTTTTATAGTTATTCGGTCAAGGCAACAGTGGGTAGGTAGAATGTAAGCCATAAAGTAAAAATTCCAAGATAGGAGCAAAGAACAAGAATTTAGTGGAGGTGAAAAAAATAAAAACCAAAGGTAACCATGACACAAAGAGAACCCTTGAAAAATTCATGGCATGTTTGACAGAGAAATGAAAATTCATAGTAAGTTTTTCTATAACAGAAGTGGTATGAGTACCAAACTGAATTTTGAGTCCAAATCCAATTTTAAATTTTAAGATACATAAAGTCTTCCAGAATTTACTTAATCCTTTATTGTGAAAGAAAAATAAGAACCCACAAAAATAAATATTCTCCAATATTATTTGGAGGCTGTAAATAAACAAAGAAATAAACAACATCCAGATTACCAGGGAAGGAAGGAAACTCTTTATTCACCAGAGACATAGTTCTATATGTATAAATCCCAAAGAATCCACAATAAACTACGAGAATTTATAAACAAGTTTAGCAAGGACACAGGATACAAGATCAATATAAAAATCAATTTCACTTCTATATTTCAGCAATGAACAATCCAAAAATGAAACTAAGATACAATTCCATTAGCAAAAGCATCAAAAATAATAAAATATGTAGAAATCAATTGAACGAAAATTAGGTAAGAATAGTACACTGAAAAGTAAAAATCGTTGGTAGGTAAATTAAAGATCAAAATAAATTGAGACACATTTCATGTTCATGGATTAAAAGACTCAATTTTTTTTTTCAAGATGGTAATTCCCTCCAATTGATCTATAAGTCCAATGCAGTCTCTATAACTCTTCCTTGTTTCCCACTGACAAATTATAGTCAAAATCTATAGAAGTTTTTCTCTCCCATCTTTTTTTCTTCTCATTTCTAGTGAGAGGTTCTCTCTCACTGCCTGGTGGTTTAGTCTGGGCTCCTCCTTCAGCAGCTACAGCTGATTTAGCTCCCTCACCACACCTCAAAGAGGGATTATTCTAACCAAAACTCACTCATGTGACACACCCAGAGAATAAGGGACATATAAAAGCACATACAAAATTATTATAGTACTCACTTCGAATGCACAAAACTAAGGAACATTACTCAAGAATAAATTCCTTTTTAAATTTTTGCATTTTTCCCAAAATAATTTATGAGCACCTAATCAATAGAGTACCAGACAAGTATCGCTACACACCACATAATAAGCAGTAAGACAGACATGGTCCCCTGCCCTCATGGAGTTTATTATCTAAACTGATCATCCAGTTCTAATAGTTAAAACTAAATTCAATAGTTTACCTTTCCGTCCTAGAGGTTCAAAGAGAGATGGAACTTCAATTGGACTGTTTTTTGTTTTTGTTATTTGTTTTCAAATTTGCTTTCAAGCAGAAACAAGTCATCCTAATGTTATTGTAGAGGAAAATGCCTCATAAAAAGTGTTTGTCAAAGCTTATACTTTGAAAGGAACATAGGTCAGGAATGCTAACCTTTCAAACCTGGGACCTACAAGCCTCTCCAGGGGCTGTTAGTCTGCTAGCATAGGATGCTGTCTTTCCTCCCTTCAAACAACAACAGAAGCAGAAGAAAATAAAAGAGAGTGGACCAAATATTTTCAGTTTCTTAGCTATGTGAAAAAAATTTTAATCTAAAATTTGTACCAAATTAACAATTGCTTTTTCTGGAACAATATTTAGCTGTTCTTTCTGAATAGCATTTAAGTTAATAATTTTTGAAAATGTAATTCTAAGGCTATATTTTTGTTTTTGCTTTGTTTTGGTTTGGTAGGATTGCTTCTAGGTCATGGGTGTAAAAAAGAAATATTTTCTCTTTCAGTGAGAAAAATCTCATTAAACCACTAAAGAAAAGGGTGACAAAATTGGCATTGCCTTGCAGGAGAGGAGCAGAGAATTGGCTTGGTGTTTGTGACTTTGTTTTTAAAAGAAAGATAACCAAACAAAGCATCCATATTTAGGTTTGAAAACAGAAAAAAACATTTTTAATCAGACAAATAAAGATGCACAAGAAGTGAAAAGGAGAAAAATAAAAATGTAATGGGAAAAGGGAAATGAAAGAAAGTCAAAGATGTGAATATACATGAAGATACAGGAAGAAATGAATGCTCTGTCCATTGCAGGGCCCAGGAGGTCGTAGATACAGATACAAAAATATGGACATAAAGAAAGTCCATTATAAATATTTCAAATATTGACTCATAGAGAGCCATGTAGAAAAAATAAGCATAAATACAAAGACACATACTCAAACACACAAAGAAATATTAAGAAAAAGCTCTAAAAGCTAAAAAAGACACATATAAGATGTAGAGACAATATTTTGCTAATTGAGGAATTAAACAGCCCATGGGTTCTTAGTACTGCTATGCTCCATGCTGTTGAAATAATATTTACACTTTTCTCCTAGAAAAAAATATACAGACCCTTTGAATAAAATCGTTTCTAGGATAGCTTCTGTTAAAAATTGACCTTATAAGCAAGCTTACGACACTACTAAGGACAAATCCAGGTGGCTTTGGGAAATCCTGATATGTTGGTGGAGTTCAATTTCTTGATAGAAGGAGGGAAGTGCTTTCTTTCTGTGAAATAAAAATAATTTGAAAGTACTAAAAATATTAAGTAAATTCATACAAACTGAAGAGAAACTTTGATGGTAGCAACTTGGTAAGTGGAGGCAGCCCTGCCCCGTGGAATTATGGTGATATTAGGTGAACGTACTGCGGAGGCTCCTTACTTACATGCATGTCTTCGATGTTGGAAGAAGGAACCAGCACAAGGGCACAATGACTTTGGGTATAACCACAAAAAGGGCTTTTTCTCACTGACACAGGATATAAGTATTGGAGAAATAATAATAAAAATAAAAAAATAAAACCAGTAGGTAAATCTGGTAATTAATACTAAGGAAGAAAGTGAAAAAGGAAGCTAAGACATCTCTCTCTGGAGCCAAGAAGAGGAAGATGGACATGCAAACGAGGTAAGTTCTAGATGTGCCCTACACAAATTTCCCCCGCATGTGTTCTCTTTAAATATATTTCCAAGTGTTTAATTTTGGGAGTTTTAATAATAATTTTTATTTAAAACATTTAATCTCTATGTCAGATGTTTTGCATACTCCTCTTGGGCTTTCCCCAACTCCTATTACACTTGTTGGATCCTGTATAAATCAACAAGAGATCGTTTCAGATTGGACCCAAACCACATTTGTTTCACTAGCTCCTACCAAGTCATATTGCAGTCTTCTTCATTTATCCCTTATTATATGTCATATACTCACGGGTCATAATACAAGTAAGGTACATTCCCATGGACACAGCCCTTAGTCTGGGCACTGAATGTAATTTATATACTGGGCCTGCCTCCAGAATTTTGCATCTCACTTTCCCTCTAAATGATTTTATGTCATCCTCATGAAAGAATCTACTCCTGATTCAACACTTTTTATGAATGCTCATTCCCATTTGTTTTGTAATAAACAATGAAAATATAGCTATTTATACAGTGCAATCAGTGAACATATAACTTTTATATAAATCTCATTTGAAACATCTTTCTGAGGAAACCCTCAGTGCTTTGACTTCTGTGCAGAAGTGATATATAGATTTCATATCAGATGACAACTCTAACCCATTAGTCATGGCTGCCTTAAATGTTACTGTGAGAAAGATCGTGACCCTTTATTTAAGCTAACTGATGACTGGGGACTATTAGAAATGCCTGCCTTGGGTGTGGGAACGGCAGGGCGGTAACAGAGACAAGACAGATTAGCCATTTAGTCTTATTGTTAAGTGATAGCCAGACATAAGAAAAATGGGTATAGAATTAAGTTAACCATTTTTAAACCAGCAATCATATTTTTTGACACTGAATAAAACATCAGACCTAGTTGGAGACAGTGAAATGTATCTTTGTGAAAGTGCCAAATTCAAGTGTGGAACCCTTTATGTTCATGACTTTCTAAAGTAAACTAGTTACTCCAATCTCTGTCTACACATTAGCATCACTTAAGAAGATAGTAAAAATATCAATGCCCAAATCCCATCGCAGACAACAACAATAACATCAGAATTTCTCTGGAAGAGGCCTGGGCCTCAAGAGCATATTTTAAACATCTTCCCAGGTGATTGTGATGCTGGGGGAGAGTAAGAGAGAAGACCTTGGTTTTCCCTCTGCCTTGATTCTGGATAATCCTGTACGGCCTTGTGGACCTCAGAATATCCTTTTAACTGCTCTAAAAGGAACATCAAACAATATTTTTAAAGCACTGACTTGACACTTAGAGCAAAAGTTACTTGGTCTGTGTTTGTTTTATTGTTGGGATTTATAAAAGCTCTATTTGCCATTAAGTGTTCTTCATATTCAAGAGAAAAAATATTAAAGCACAAAGGAACAATAATAATGAACCAAATGCCTAATTTCAAATAACATTAATATTAGAGTTTTACATTCTGCCCTCACCTGCCCTCTGACTAAGGCTAATTCTCACTGGTAAATCTGATTTTATGCCAGATTAAATGCTGCTGAAGGGTATAAGGTATAGGGTATAGGGTGAAAGTATGCAAATGGACATACACATGTGCTCGCGCGTGCGCGCGCACACACACACACACACACACGCACTGACCTTCAGTTCCCTGTAGACATTTGGAAGATGTCAGCAGTAGCATAATGACAGTCCTAATTATTAAAATTACTCTTGTGTGCAAAGTGCTTTAGAATTAGATGCCGACAGGCATGTAATATATTAACTGCACTATGGTCTTTTTCTTTTCTTTTAAAATGAAATCCTAAGAATATTCCACTGGTTTTTATCAAAACACCTCTCACCACCCAAGTGACATGCACACTCTCACACATTCCAAAGGAATTACCAATAAATTCTGATTTCAGAAGAATTCTAGTGCCCTAAAGATATATTTTATTATTCAGTTTGGTCAAGAGATTTCCTTAAACTACAAGTATAAAATCTACTACTGTCTCAATTTCTCATATATTTTTAACACGTGATCACATTTTAACCAATTCCCAAATTCTTTACGATGTGACAAATATGCTGTGATTAAGTTTGAAATACTGCTCAAGTTTTCTTTTGGGTCCCAAGTAGGTTTAGCCCCTGACCTTTAAGAAATAATTGCCCATTCTCTATTCCAATATGGATGTGCAAATACATAATAGTTTTAGGCAATACAAATCGAAATATCACACATTCTAACGTGGGCCTCTGTGGATCACAGAAAATGCCAAATAGACAAGAGCTATAATGTACGGGGAAAGGGGCGCTCTTTCATGTTGCTTCAGGAAGAGGAACCAGGTCCAGTGGGGGGCAGTTACATGGAAGAAAATTTGAGGTCATTCTGTAAAATAGAATGAACAATCAGATCTGACTAAGAAATGAGCCATCTTGTTTAGCATGCCTATTATGCTTGTAGTTGGTTCTCAGTATGTCCAATCTGGGAATCCACCATTTTTGAAAATAATAGAGCTACAAATTGGAGATGATATAAAGCTGATAAGTTCCTAACTTGCTTCCTACCCACAGAGGGCACGTCAAAATATTCATTCTCAGACACAACCAAGCACGAGCCCAAGCAAAAGTACGCAGTTCTCTAAAGGACAGGCTGCCTCTGAACCAGTCAGGAGAGGTAGTTAAATATTTGGGGTTTTTACATGCCTACCCTTCTGCTTCCAGGCAACCTTCTGTTGGGGCCAGATAACCAAGAATAAAGTACATTCTCAAATCTTTATCTCAGGGCACAGAGGCAGTAAAAAAAATAAACCAATAAACTTTAAACACCAACAAACATGGCTATTTATTATGTAAGGAAACTAAATAGCCTCCCTATTTTTTAGTCATCAAATTTCCCCTGTAATTCAATCAGTAAAGTACATAAATTAAGGGTAGGACTTTTTTAGTTTAAATATATATATATATATATATATATGAATGTAATCTGTAAATATATATATAGTCTAATACAATAGTAATCTTAAGTAGTCCTGTTTGTAAGAAAAAGATATTTGTTTGATATAACAGACACTGAATAATTTATGTAATACTTAATAATGTAGCCCGGCCGGGCGTGGCTCAGTGGTTGAGCATTGACCTAGGATCCAGGTCATCGGGGTTCGATTCCCAGTCAGGGCACATGCCCGGTTGTGGGCTTGATCAATGACTCTCTCATCATTGATGTTTCTGTCTCTCTCTCTCCCTCTCCTTTCCTCTCTCTGAAATCAATAAAGATATTTTAAAAAAATAAAAAGAATTTAATCATGTAGTAAACTGTGGAGAATTCAAAAGACACTTAATAATCTAAATTAGTTTCATGCTGTAGTATTCCATAGAGTTTATGCCCTAAAAGCTGTTAGCATGGACAATTAAAAAGAAAAAATGTAACCTAATTTGGAAATTAAGCAAACAAGAAAAGTTGCTTTATTTTGAATCATAAAATGTCAGCTTTTTAATCAAGCAATTTAAATTGCAAGAACTTTTCTTTAAAAAAAAATAATAGATTAAGATTTAGAGTTATGTTGCCTTAAACTAAGCATCATTATTCCCTCTGTTAAAAAAGAAAAAAACAGACCCAAAATGGAGTAACTTGTGGTAAACCCCACCAAGACTTAATACCTAACCTAACTGCAATTTCAGTCTCTTGCAGGAGTGGAATTTTAAACTAGTCATTCTGGAATGCCCAAGTCAGCACTAGTGAGGTGATCTGCCTGATAAGATCTCTTGCTCTCCCCCAAGGGAAGGTGGCCTTGCCTGAAGTAATCCACTCTTTTAACTTCCTCGTCCAGTCCGCCTTCTTTCTCTCTATAAAAACCTTCTATTTTATACATCTCCTCAGAGCACCTTCTATTTACTAGATGGGAATCTGCCCAATCCATGAATCATTCAATAGAGCCAATTAGATCTTCACATTGACTCGGTTGAATGTTTTGTTCTTTAATACCTCTATGCCCAGCTGTTGACAAGGAGTAGATGTGATGAATGTCTATGATTCCATGATACGGTGTTAAAGTGTCTCGGGAGCAAAGACATTGTAGAAGCACAATGCGTTTCACCCAGTTTCAAAGCAATAACAGTGTATCACTGATCTCTCTCTGTCTCTTCATTTTGATGCTATTTTGATTTCTTTATCTGAAGTATGAAATGCTATTGGGTCTCCTTAACTCAGCCATGTTCTGAACTCAGGCCTGTGAATCTATAAGGAACAAATTGATTAACTAGGAAGATGCAAAACCTATATACAATGAGCAAATGCAAGGGGTATTTCCTTGAGTCCCTCTGATTTCCATCCCTCTGTGACTGGCTGAAGTCCTTATTATCCAATTTTATCCAAACCTTCCAGAGAGCAATGAGGCTGACCTTGCTTTGTGTGTTTATGAATGTTGTCTTAGACTCACCTTAGGGCATCTCAATGGAACTTAAGGTCTAATGGGAAAATATTACACTCTCAGGCCATCACAACTGCCGAAGCAATTCAAGTTGTAGGGACAAAGAAAATATTGTAACTCTGGAATCTGACTTTAGGGCTTGTAAAGTAGGCTCTATACATTAATGAATCTCCTGAAGTCAGAGGAACTTTGCAAAGAATTGCACGCACCCAGCCCAGCCAGGCGTGGCTCAGCGGTTGAGCATCAACCTAGGATCCAGGCGATCAGGGTTCGATTGCTGGTCAGGGCACATGCCCACGTTGCGGGCTCGATCAATGACTCTCTCATCATTGATGTTTCTATCTCTCTCCCTCTTCTTTCCTCTCTCTGAAATCAATGGAGATATATTTTTAAAAAAAAGAAAAAAGAATTGCACCCATAGTGCCTCACTGGCCTGGTAGGATTAAATGAGATTATATATGTAAATTAAATACCTTAAAGTTGGGCAAAGTGGATATTGAACATATATTGGTTTCTTGCTATACCTCCCACTCCTCTCCCCCCTTTTATTATTTCACTTAAAGATCACAATTTTATGTCAGTAATATTATTCTCAGTTTACAAATGGGAATATGGAAATTCAGAGAGTCTAAAGAAAATTTTCTTAAATCATATCATGATGAATATGAGACTCCGTTTTTACCCAAACCCATCTGATAACACATCACTTTATTTCTGTTAAAAATAGACATCGTCCTCACTGTGTTCACCCTGCAGAGTCAGGAACAGGGAGTCACTCTCACATGATGCTGAACTCCTGCTATTCAGCAACTAGAGCTCATCTTTCTGATCAAATTTTCTCTATAATTGGGACTGGGAAACAAAAATCATGTTCAATTTTAAAAGAATGTTGTGGTGCTGTTGAATTTTTTGAATCAGTAAATGTTATAATTGTGAGAAATTTAGGGAGAAAAAATAACATTATTCATAATTCTACCATCTAAAAACTATTGTTATTATTTTGTAATATGGCCTTCTATTTTTTACATTAGTATAAATTTTAAGTATTTATATATTTTTTACAAAATTAAGATTATAATTTTTTATAAAACTGACATTTCCTTTTAGAAAATTAGCTAAAAATCTTTGAACACATAACTTTAAATGAATACATTGTTTTTTGTTATAAAGAAATTATGTAGTTTACTTACAGAATTCCCTAACTGGGTCTGTGTTAATCATTTCTATTTCAATACTGTACTGTCATTTACTATTCATTTGTCATCTCTTTTAATCATTATTTCATTGAATACCTGCAACTCCACCAAGAGGAAGGCATCTTAAGTATTTTCTATTCTAAATATAAAGAAACAGAATCCAGAATTTATAATATTCTGCCTTTAAAAAATATACTTTAAAAAAATATTTTTAGGTACATTCTTACTGATATAGTCATGTATTCCTTAATGACAAGGATACATACATTTCCAGAAATCCATCATTAGAAATGTTATCATTGTGTAAGGATCATAGGATGCACTTACACAAACCTAGATGGCATAGCTTACTGCCTGAGTTCTGTGGTATAACCCATTGCTCCTGGGCTACAAGCCTGTACATCATGTTACTCTACTAAATACTGTAGGCAATTGTATATATTTCTGTATCTAATTGATGAGTATTTGTCTATCAAAGCATATCTAAACATAGAAAAGGTACAGTGAAAATGTGATATATAGTACTTATATATATGTGGCAATTCAATAGGTTTGTTCTCACCAGGATCACCACAAACACTTAGCTACAACGTTACAATGGCTATGATGTCACTAAGCAATACAAATCTTTCAGCTCCATTATAATCTTATGGGACAACCTTATTTGTCTGAAATGTTATTATGTGGAACATGACTATACTTTTTATTGTCTTAAGATATGCTACACAATACAAATTTATAAGTAGTTTTCTCAAGATATTGTACTTTATCAGAAGTTTGAGATGATCTGTTTCCTTGGACTGTCATTTATAATTTTAAAATATTTCATTAAGTGAGAAGCAAATTTTCTACCTTGGTATTTATGAAAGAATATAGATATTGCCTCTGGTTCCTGGCACAGAGCTCCTAAAACCTGATGTGATTTTTAAGTGATAAGAACATTATGAGCATTTCTTGTTATATTATTTGTCTTTGACCTCCATCCCTAACACAGGGCTCTTAAAACTCTAGTAAATTCCTAAGAAATTAGAGCACTAGGTGCATCTTTTGTTATGTTGAGGTTACTCTGGGTGGGCCCCTGGATGGCTCCTGGGTGGAGATAGGTCACCAGAAAGACCAAGCCATGATTAGAAGCCTGGAATCTTCAGCCTCACCATTCATCATCCAGAAAAGGAGGAGGGGCTGGAAATGGAGCTAGTAATTAACCTATGTCATAAAGCCTTCATAAAACCCCAATGCCAGGGGCTTGAGAGAGCTTCCAGGTTGAAGAACACATCTACTTAGATGGTAATGTACCCCAAGTTCATAGGGACAGAAGCTCCTGCACTCAGGACCCTCTCAGACCTTGCCCTGTGAATCTCTTCATTTGGTTGTTCATCTGTATCCTTTATCACATTCTTTAATAAACAGTTCTGACTTGTAGCCAAGTTGGAAAGATGTGGGTAACTTGGGGACCCACTATTTGTGGTTGGCATTTGAAATAAGGTAGGAACAGTGAGACTGAGCCCTTAACCTGTCGGATCTGACACTATCTCCAGGTAGACAGTGTTAGAATTGAATTAAATTACAGAATTCCTGGCTGGTGTTGCAAAGAATAGCATGGTTCGGGGGAAAAACAGTTTTTTCATCATTAGACTTAGCTCAAACAATAAAAACATTTGGTGACCAGAAGTGAAGTGTCCTGTTGTGAGAGTAAGAAACACAAGTGGAAAACTGAGTTTTTCCTACTCAGTATTATATCTAAGTTCCTGCCTTTGATTATCAGTAATAAACATTTTGTTATTGGCCTTTTGTGTTTATTACTCTGTTGATAACCTATTCATGTTATTTTATAGATTTTTCTACTAAGGTGATTATCTTTTTCTTATTGATCTTAAAATTTTCTTACATACTAGTTTTATTAAGCATGTATTATATATGTTGCAAATATTTACCACTTCTATGTTGGAGGTTTGGGATTATTAATCACTTTTCCTATTTATTATGCCACATATTCATAACAATGCTTATATATACATTTTTATTTTGAAAAATGTTAAATCCACTGAAAATCTGAAAAACTTGCATGATTCACTGACTGCTAACATTCTTCTACACTTGCTATCCATCTACACACACAGACACACACACACACACACACACACACATGCATGTTTGCCTTTTGTCAAGCCTTCCAAAGTATGTTGAAGATATCATTACATTTTACCTCTACTACTTTAGCATGCATCCCATAAGAAGTGGGAAATTATTTCCTATGAAACCACAACATCATTATCACATCTTAGAAAATCAACAATAGTATTATCCAAGATCCATACACACAATTTATGAATTATCCTCAAAATATCTTTTCAGTTTCCAGTAGCTCATAGCATTTGACTATATAATGTTTTTTCTGTTCTCTCAAATCTATGTGATCTTCTTTGGTCTTTTATGATATTGTCTTCTCAAAGGATCCAAGTCAATCAATTTGTAGAATATCTCACTTTCTAGATGTATCTAACAGCTTTCTCATCATTAGATTTAGGTCAAACATATCTGACAAGAGCACACATAGGCGATTAAACATACTTTTCAATGCATTAAAACATGAGTCAGTGCCTGCTAAAAAGCAAATTAAATTAAGTTCCACAAGACAGATTGGGGTTAATATACTATCAGTTTTATTAACCAAAAGATTCCCCAGGAATACAAAATTAAATAATATATGCTTGAAAGTTGTTAAGACACTAGACCTTAACTGTTTTCATCACAAAAAAAGAAATTATAATTATGTAATGAAAGTGTTAGCTAACACTACAGTGGTAATCATATTGCAATATATAAGTATATCAAATAAATATATTGTACACCTTCAACTTACATAATGTAAGAAATAAATTGTATCTCAATCAAATATATAAATAATTTTTAAATTAAAAAATATATAGCTTGGACTAAAAGCCAAAATAAGGATGCCTTTTTTACCTATTAAAATATATCAATTTAATCTGTTCATCCTACCACAGGTGGCTAAAGACCTGACACAACATATTCCTTTATCCCTACTCATAACCATATGGATTTCATAAATATAAAATTAAAATGCAGATTTGTGTATCGTAGTTGTTCCAAGCATACTTAAATATTTTCTAATAACTGTTACCTATCAAAACAAAAAACAAAACAGTAATGAACAAAGACAATGTGTTCTTCCAAGGGGAGAAGATAAAGACCAGGATATAAGATGCAATCATAAGAATGAGTTAAGCCACTCCTTCTTCAGGAAAAGAGCCAAAAAAGATGATCCCAATGCCATACCTTCTTCTGGGAAATAAGAGGACTACCTCCCTCTTATAGGAGTTAAGAAGAACAGCCTCCATAACACAGTGAATGCTTGTTTTTTTAAATTTTACTTATGATGGATTCTTAAAATATACACACACAAAAGCCCATAGGTCATGAATTTTACATAATCAAATCAAAAAATATATTATTTATGATTCGTTCATTTTTCTTAATTCTGATAAAAAAACCATCACCCATCTGAAGATAAAATGAATATTTATCATCTAGTTGTTTATAACATTTTTTTACACCAAACTCTATTTTATTTCAAATTTATTTTTATATACAAGGCATATTATATTATCCTTTCTCTTGGGGCATTCTTCTAACAGTGTTGGCAGATAGAAATATATGCAAGCCATGTATCTGAGTTGAAACATTTAGTCATCACATTAAAAAAATTAAAGAGAACATTTGAAATTGATTTTAATAACATATTTTACTTACTAGTCCCCAAATATTGTCATTTTAACATTTAATCAATATTAAAGAAATTATTAATGAAATATTTTATATTCTTTATTCATTACAGTATCCAGGCTAGGCCAAACATGGAATCATTCATTCTAAGCGACATCAGCAAACTGAAACTTAACCAAGTTTCTAGGCCCACTTCTCCCCCAAAATGGAAGGTTTAGGCTTATCGATCACTACATGCCTGCTCAGCACAAGTTACCTGCCATGACTCCAAAACTTTCCATTGCTCCATATAAGAAAAGTAACGCTGCTCTAACCAATCAGTGAATGCCCAGTATAACTTCCTTGATCCTGCTCGTTTTGATCTATAAAACCCAATCACTTTGTACAGCTCTTTGAAGCTCTTTTTTGTTTTCTAGACTAGCTGCTTCCCAATTCATATATCATTAAATAAAAGCGAACTAGATCTGAAATTTCCTTTTAACAATACTGTGTCTTTAAAATCTAGTGTATTTTACACTTATGAACATCTTATTTCAGACACTAAATAATCGGCAATACTTAGCATGCATTTAGATTTAGTAAATCTACAGTTGAAAAAATAGATTCCCATACCCAGTTTTCCAAACAAACTTTAAAATTTTCCATTATGTAAATCAAGCATCAGTTTTTAAATTAAAATTAAATATATAATTAAAAATTCAGTTATTCAGTCACATAATCTATATTTCAAGTTCTCGACAGTCACACAGGGCTAGTTGCTACAATATCAGACAGGACAGTTTAGAGAATTCATATCTGCTTAGTGGCTGAGCAGAGATTCAATTGAGTGAATCTCTTTAGCATATAGTACTTACTTAACATGTATTTAGCTTAATGAAGTTCACAGTCCAAGCTAATGACAACTGAGAACTTAATCATTTCGTGGAGATCAGAAAGAAATGACAGATAATGATAGATGAGATGATAGATGAGATGATAGATGATGATAGATGATGATAGATAGATATAGATAGATGATAGATGATAGATGATAGATTAGATGATAGATAGATAGATAGATGATGATGATGAAGATAGATAGATGATAGATAGATGATAGATGATGATGATAGATAGATGATAGATGATAGATAGATAGATGATAGATAGATAGATAGATAGATAGATAGATAGATAGATAGATAGATAGATGATAGATAGATAGATAGATAGATAGATAGATAGATAGATAGATGATGATAGATAGATAGATAGATAGATGATAGATAGATAGATAGATAGATAGATAGATAGATAGATAGATAGATAGATAGATAGATAGATGATAGATAGATAGATGATGATAGATAGATAGATAGATGATAGGTAGATGATAGATAGATAGATGATAGATAGATAGATGATAGATAGATGATAGATAGATAGATAGATGATAGATAGATGATAGATAGATAGATAGATAGATAGATAGATAGATAGATGATAGATAGATGATAGATAGTAGATAGATAGATAGATAGATAGATAGATAGATAGATAGATAGATAGATAGATAGATAGATAGATGATAGATAGATAGATAAATGATGATAGATAGATGATAGATGATAGATGATAGATAGATGATAGATAGATAGATAGATGATGATAGATAGATGATAGATGATAGATAGATAAACAGATGATAGATATATGATAGATGATAGATAGATGATGATAGATAGATAGATAGATAGATAGATGATAGATAGATAGATAGATAGATAGATAGATAGATAGATAGATGATAGATAGATAGATGATAGATAGATAGATAGATGATAGACAGATAGATGATAGATAGATGATAGATAGATAGATATAGATAGATAGATAGATAGATAGATAGATAGATAGATAGATAGATAGATGATAGATAGATGATGATAGATGATGATAGATGATATAGATAGGTAGATAGATAGATGATGATAGATGATAGATGATAGATAGATAGATAGATGATAGATTAGATAGATAGATAGATGATAGATAGATAGATGATGATGATGATAGATAGATAGATAGATAGATAGATAGATAGATGATAGATAGATGATAGATAGATGATAGGTGATAGATAGATGATAGATAGATAGATGATAGAGATAGATAGATAGATAGATAGATAGATAGATAGATAGATAGATAGATAGATAGATAGATGATAGATAGATGATAGATGATAGATAGATGATAGATAGATGATAGAGATGATGATAGATAGATAGATAGATAGATAGATAGATAGATAGATAGATAGATGATGATAGATGATAGATAGATGATGATGATAGATGATAGATAGATGATAGATTGATAGATAGATAGATGATAGATGATAGATAGATAGATAGATAGATAGATAGATAGATAGATAGATAGATAAATAGATGATAGATAGATAGATGATGATAGATGATAGATAGATGATGATGATAGATAGATGATAGATAGATAGATGATAGATAGATAGATGATAGATAGATAGATAGATAGATAGATAGATAGATAGATGATAGATAGATAGATAGATAGATAGATAGATAGATAGATAGATAAATAGATGATAGATAGATAGATGATGATAGATGATAGATAGATGATGATGATAGATAGATGATAGATAGATGATAGATAGATAGATGATAGATAGATGATAGATAGATGATAGATAGATAGATAGATAGATAGATAGATAGATAGATGATAGATGATAGATAGATAGATAGATAGATAGATAGATAGATAGATAGATAGATGATAGATAGATAGATAGATAGATGATGATAGATGATGATAGATAGATAGATAGATAGATAGATAGATAGATAGATAGATGATAGATGATAGATAGATAGATAGATAGATAGATAGATAGATAGATAGATAGATAGATAGATAGATGATGATAGATGATAGATAGATAGATAGATGATAGATAGATAGATAGATAGATAGATAGATAGATAGATAGATGATAGATAGATAGATAGATAGATAGATAGATAGATAGATAGATAGATGATAGATAGATAGATGATAGATAGATAGATAGATAGATGATAGATAGATAGATAGATAGATAGATAGATAGATAGATGATAGATGATGATAGATGATAGATGATAGATAGATAGATAGATAGATGATAGATGATGATAGATGATAGATGATAGATAGATAGATGATAGATGATAGATAGATAGATATAGATAGATAGATAGATAGATAGATAGATAGATAGATAGATAGATGATAGATAGATGATAGATAGATAGATGATGATGATAGATAGGTAGATGATAGATAGATAGATAGATAGATAGATAGATAGATAGATAGATGATAGATAGATAGATAGATAGATAGATAGATAATAGATGATGATAGATAGATGATAGATAGATGATAGATAGATAGATAGATAGATAGATAGATAGATAGATAGATAGATGATAGATAGATGATAGATAGATAGATGATAGATGATAGATGATAGATAGATAGATAGATAGATAGATAGATAGATAGATAGATGATAGATAGATAGATAGATGATAGATAGATGATAGATAGATGATAGATAGATAGATGATAGATAGATAGATGATAGATAGATAGATAAATGATGATAGATAGATGATAGATGATAGATAGATAGACAGATGATAGATATATGATAGATGATAGATAGATGATGATAGATAGATAGATAGATAGATGATAGATAGATAGATGATAGATAGATAGATAGATAGATAGATAGATAGATAGATAGATAGATGATAGATATAGAACGATAGATAGATGATAGATAGATAGATAGATAGATAGATAGATAGATAGATAGATAGATAGATAGATAGATGATAGATAGATAGATAGATAGATAGATAGATAGATATAGATAGATAGATGATAGATAGATAGATAGATAGATAGATAGATAGATAGATAGATAGATAGATAGATAGATAGATAGATAGATAGATAGATGATGATAGATGATGATAGATGATATAGATAGGTAGATAGATAGATGATGATAGATGATAGATGATAGATAGATAGATAGATGATAGATTAGATAGATAGATAGATGATAGATAGATAGATGATGATGATGAAGATAGATAGATAGATAGATAGATAGATAGATAGATAGATAGATAGATAGATAGATGATAGATAGATGATAGATAGATGATAGGTGATAGATAGATGATAGATAGATAGATGATAGAGATGATAGATAGATGATAGATAGATAGATAGATGATAGATAGATAGATAGATAGATAGATAGATAGATAGATAGATAGATGATAGATAGATGATAGATGATAGATAGATGATAGATAGATGATAGAGATAGATGATAGATAGATAGATAGATAGATAGATAGATAGATAGATAGATGATAGATGATAGATGATAGATAGATGATAGATAGATGATAGAGATAGATAGATAGATAGATAGATAGATAGATAGATAGATAGATAGATAGATAGATAGATAGATAGATGATGATAGATGATAGATAGATGATGATGATAGATGATAGATAGATGATAGATTGATAGATAGATAGATGATAGATGATAGATAGATAGATAGATAGATAGATAGATAGATGATTGATAGATAGATAGATAGATAGATAGATAGATAGATAGATAGATGATAGATAGATAGATAGATAGATAGATAGATAGATAGATAGATGATAGATAGATGATAGATAAATAGATGATAGATAGATAGATGATGATAGATGATAGATAGATGATGATGATAGATAGATGATAGATAGATGATAGATAGATAGATGATAGATGATAGATAGATAGATAGATAGATAGATAGATAGATAGATAGATAGATAGATGATAGATAGATAGATGATAGATAGATAGATAGATAGATAGATAGATAGATAGATAGATAGATGATAGATAGATAGATAGATAGATAGATAGATAGATAGATAGATAGATAGATGATAGATAGATAGATGATAGATAGATAGATAGATAGATGATAGATGATAGATAGATAGATAGATAGATAGATAGATAGATAGATAGATAGATAGATGATAGATAGATAGATAGATAGATAGATAGATAGATAGATAGATAGATGATAGATGATGATAGATGATAGATGATAGATAGATAGATAGATAGATGATAGATGATGATAGATGATAGATGATAGATAGATAGATGATAGATGATAGATAGATAGATAGATAGATAGATAGATAGATAGATAGATAGATGATAGATAGATGATAGATAGATGATGATGATAGATAGGTAGATGATAGATAGATAGATATAGATAGATAGATGATAGATAGATAGATAGATAGATAGATAGATAGATAGATAGATAGATAGATAGATAGATAATAGATGATGATAGATAGATGATAGATAGATGATAGATAGATAGATAGATAGATGATAGATAGATGATAGATAGATAGATGATAGATGATAGATAGATAGATAGATAGATAGATAGATAGATAGATAGATAGATGATAGATAGATAGATAGATAGATAGATAGATAGATAGATAGATAGATAGATAGATAGATGATAGATAGATGATAGATAGATGATACATAGATGATAGATAGATAGATAGATAGATAGATATAGATAGATAGATAGATAGATAGATAGATAGATAGATAGATAGATAGATAGATAGATGATAGATATAGGTAGATGATAGATAGATAGATAATCGATAGATATGCTAAAATGTGTAATAAATTTTATGTCATTGTAGACCTTATAGAATATCTGGAATTAGAAAAAGCAAGATAGCTTAAGTTTACTTCAAAACTGGGAGAAAGTTGAGATTTGGTCTAGGCCCCACAAAAAGCTATACCTTTAAAGTGCAGTTCAATCTAACATCATTCTTTGGTGTTTTCTTCATTAATGTTAATAAAGAAAAAAAAATGTATCCTAATTATGATGGTACATTTCTCATTCAATTAAAAATTATTAATAAATATAAAATTCAATTGTATGTATAAGGAAATTTACAGTGAACAATTTAAGGTAACAAAAACTTATTTTCTGTACTACACACAAATATTTGCAATTTTAAACCCTAAATATGTCTTTCCCTATCAGCAGTTAAAATGGGAAATAACTTTGTTTTAAGAAAGCACATTTTATTTCATTGCTATTTGTTTTGATCCATCTCTCTGAGCATAACAAAAGTATTTTATAGATGAGTAATGCTGGGCACCGACATCGGATACTTATCGCCAAAATTCATGGAATAAGCCACCTCCAGGATAAGAGCTCATTGTGAATTGACTTCTTATCCTTGGAGCCAGGAAGTAATCAAATGGCATCATTTGACAATAATTAAATTTATTTTTAGATTTTACATGTTATAATAATGGGATGAGGGACCAGAAATAAGAATAAAATGTTTAAACTTGTAGGAGATACTTTATATTGAACCTAAAAAGACAAGTTTAAAGTTAATAACTATCTATATTCTCATGAACAATCATTTTGAACATTGATTGAACAGTTGTCAATCAGCCACAAACGACAAGTTCCTTTAAAGCACTTCAGTGGCACAAGAGCTTCCTGACAGGACCAGTGGTTTACCTTGCAAAAAGTCATGGAAGAAAAATTTGAGCTTCTGCAACTAGCCATTGTTTTTCATGTCAGACTCCCAGTGATGTCAGGTTTGGGTTCGATTTTCATGTGCCTGCTTTGATTTCCAGGTGTGATGCAAAGGAACAGACCCTTTCCGTTGATAGCTATAGGAATAAATCACTATAGAAAAGAAAACCCTTTAGATTTTGGAAATATGAGGGGGTGGGTAATTTTTTTGAAATCAACGAACCACATTTTCCTGTGAAATAAAATGAATGTCCATATATTTTTAGTCATTTTGTGACAAAACGAATTCTTTCTATTGGAGACTTTGGAGTTTGATTTACGGACTTAGTTTTCAGAAAGGATTTCTCAATAGCTGTTAGGGGAAAGTCCTCTTGTGACATATAGTGGTTTTAATTCAGGCTCAGACAATGGGCCTAGGACAGCTAAAAATATGTCACCCCAATGTATTTATTAGAGACATCAGACATTATCATTACTTTTATAAACTGTTCCTGTAGCAAAGGACCATTTCAGTTTTTATTGTTTCGTTTTGTGATCAATAATATGAATGTTATACATTCTAATATCCAATTAAGGACAAAACTGCTGACTCTACTAGGAAATGGAACAAAAACAGAAATATTAAAAAAAAAACAACTGAAGAAAATAAAATAATCTTGTGACTAAATAACTTGCTCCTAAAATCACATCCAACTTGCAGTTTTGTGCATGTGACCAACAAATTGGTCTAAGAATATTTTTGTCACTTCACAGTCTGCTAAATAAGCTAATTTTTTTATTTGCCTCATTTTCTATAATTTGATAATGAGAGAATTAAGAAAATATATTCTAATGAGCAAGTTTTTATTTGTACCTGGCCAACTAGACATTTTCCTCCAATCTTTGAAGTGACAGAAAGAACTGTTCATGTGTAATAAAGACAGCTGATTTTGCAGGGAACATCATCTTGCCTCAGCTAACCCAGATTCTGAGCAGCTTATTTGAATAGCTAGTTAATTTCTGCAAACAGCCTCTTTCATTTTCTCAGAAGACGAGGGAAGCCTGGCTTGGAAGAGGGGGAAAATCAGAGGAGGGGAAAACAGGCGAATACAGAAATAGAGTGGATAACTGCCGAAGCATGGCTAATCAGGAAGAGACACTTCATGCATATTATGGACCCATTGTGATAATAAAACTGGAATAAAACTGCCTACCCGAACCACTCGAGACACTCTGCATCTTTAATTTTTAAAGTTATAAAGACACTTGACACAGAAGGGGATCAATTATCATGAGTTTGCGTGCAAATACTTAAGCAAGACAGTGGGTCAGAGTCAGTAGGAAAATTGCAGGCTTGCAGCCATGTAATGGCAACTAATTACACTATTCCAGGGCCCCTTTCCAATGGTTTCAGTTGGCGGTAATGGTCATGGCTGATTTATTTTGAATCAATTTCAGGAGCCTGAAGTTATTTATGTATTTGCTAAAGAAAACTGGTTCTTTTAATGAATCCACCAAAACATCAAAACATAAAGGAGTCCTGTTAGCTTGTTAGGTTCTCAGATCTCTGATGAATATAATAATGGAATAGAGGGCCTGGTTTGGGATAGAGGCAGCTTCCAGATCATGGTGGCCCCTCTTAGAACAGGCAAGCTTGAACATACACATTTTGGTAGATGAGATTTTTTTTTTACTGTCTCCCCTAAATGAGACAGTTAGTAGAGTGCTTTATTTCAGGTAAAATAAAGTTTATAAGGTATTTTCTTTGTTTAATAACAGTTTTGAGGTCATGCTCAAGCACTGGCATGATTTTGAATTGTCAAGGAAAATTCAAATTATGGTTTTTTTGTTCTTTGTTTAAGATTATCTATCTTAATCTTTTATCTATCTAAGATTAAATCAAGTGATTTAGTGGAAAAGCCTTTACTCTTCTATTTTGTTCCATCCTCACGGAGTCTTGAGGGATTAATATTTCCATAAGGTCAAGTTTGAGAAAAAAACAACAAATTGATCAGATAGACAAGGCAAATTAATTTCATTATTGAACTCAGGAAAACAAACCATCAAAAGCTAAATAAGCATTGTCAGACTTGCGGTAAACAATAAAAAATAGGCACACCTCCCTATTGCCTATATTTCCTTAAGAGAAACCTACATCTCTCTCACCCCGTTGCTTATGTGAAAACCACCTAAGTAGACATGACTTGTGAAAACTATTTCCCTTCTTTTTTCTATTTCTTATCTCAGCGATTTGCCCATTAAAAGAAGTGAAATTAGTAATGAATCACTTTCTCTTTTTGTTCTACCGAATGTAGTGCTTTAATGTATATTTACAAATCAATTCATTACATCTAAAAATAAATTCAAACCATGATATTTCTCTAAATCTCTTCCAAAGGATATCACCTATACAGAGCTCTGCTTGTGAAAGAAGCTGTGAGCCATTAAAAAAAAAAAAAAAAAAAAGTGTGTGTTCTCAGCCTGCATGGCACCTGTGTCACCACCTGCCTGACACTGATTTCCATCAGATGTAGTAACTATGATGCCAAAAGTGGAGATTATTGTCAGCACTACATATGCCACCAAGAAGCAGATCAGATTTCAATGTCAGCTCCTCATTTCGCTGACTTGAATCTAGTAGCAGAATCTTGTTTTGTATCAATTCTTAAAAACATAAAATATACATATTCACCCATTTAGCATAAAATATTACAAGTAATGCATAAATATGCATTCAGAATCCCCCCCGCTTTTTCTATCTTTTCTAAAGTTTTCGCTTTATTTCTTTTTAAAACTTACAATTCATTTGAATTAGAAATGAAATGTTAGCACAATGCTGATTAATACCTGGCTCAGCACCGAGGAAATGATTCCCCACGGGCGTCCTCGAATCCACGCAGAGTCTGAGGTGGGATTGAAAAGCTACAGCTCTCCCTTGATACATTGGCCGGCATGCTTGGGAGTAGAGTTGTTCTTTCTTCCATCAGCTTTGTGGTCTCCTCCGGATGGGAGGCCGTTAGCAGTGGAATGGGAACTAACAGCATTACATGCTACAGAGAGCAATTGCCTGAACAATTTTCCTAAGCCAGAGCCAAAGCCAAGCCAATGCAACGCGCTCGCTCGCCCCTCTGTCAGCCACGTGAGCGTGGAGCTGCACCGTGAAGTCCACGGGGCAAATCCTGGGCCAGAAGCGGGATTCTGTGGCCAACTGCAGGGCGGCATGGGTCTGCTTCCAGTACGGAATTTACATATTGAATACTACATACATACACTTTTGTCTTCTCGGGAGCTATCAAAAATAAAGAATTTTATTAACACGGGTGTATTTGCTTGACTTCTTTGGGAAAAAACACCTTCCAGCTAAAGATAGATGCATAACGTTATTTGGAGTTAGTATTATATTATATAGTTTGGTATATCAAGTCCAATGGAACAATGACCAAAAATCCCATCTTAAAATGACTCAATTTTATATCCTTCAGCTAAAACATGGAGAAAATAGTTCCTGAGATCTGACCATTCAATGGAGAGTGTTTCTTTCTCCCTTTTAGAATGTTATAGAATTCAAAAAAATTCTCTCTTCCCTTCTAAAGAAGTAAGAGGAACATGAAGTGGAAAAGTTCAACCTTTTATAGATAAAATTTACAGCAACCGGCTCTTCCCATATCTCATTCCTGAAAACATAGGTAAATTGTATTCACTGAACCTGAAAGTTTAAAATACATAGAATCAATGTTCACTACCCTTATCTTTCTTCTTTTGCTTCTCGTTTGCAATAGAATTTTATTGTTTAAATTTCAAATTCAAAGCTACACAATAATGGCAGTCATTTATTTTGTACTTTTATATCAGAATTTTTATGTCTTGAAATCATTTAGGTTTGTTTTCTTCCATTTAAATTTTTTACTCATAATATAAAAGGCAATACTTTTTCTCATAAATAGTCCTCAGCAAAGTCACAGTGAAGTGTAGACCAGAAATGAGCAACCAGTGAGAGTAAGAAATCATATATTCCTTATTTTATGAAGTTACAGAATCTTCAAGCTAGAAGATAATCTCAGAGATCATCTAGCATAACGTCTCATTTTATAGAATAAAAAAAGAGGTTCAGAGGAAATAAAGTGATCACATGGCTAGTATATAGCAAAACTAACACTAGAATGTTTAGACTTTCAATCTTAAAATATTTTTATTCTACAAGCTCTCTAATGAAGATTAAAGCATAATAATTACATGATAGATAAGTGGGGGCCTATGGCCAACTAAATCAGGAAAGTGTGAAATAGAGAAAAAAATGCCGTAAAACATTTAGCTCAGTCAGACTCCCAGTAACAAATAGATGGCATGTTCAAATTAGAATAATTGGAAGAAGATCTAATAAATGAACTATTTACCAAGATATGGGCACGGTACAAAGAAATCACAGGAACTATCACCAGAGTCCAGAGCTAGAAATAGCTGAACTATTACTATTCCCAGGCCAAAACTGAGGAAGGAAGTATGGTTTTCTGGAAGCCAAAGAGAGAGTCCTGTATGGAAACTTACTTGACAGGTGCTCCCACATTTGGTCAAGAGGCAGAGCGCATGTGAGGTGATCCTTCAGGAAGGGAAACGGGGCTGACCTCGCTGACCTCTCTCTCTTTCCTCTGGCCTCACCCAGCAGACTGCTCACAGTAAGCTCACTAGACATTAGGAGGACCTCTTGACATATTGCCCATATGGGTCAGGTGGCCTGGGCAGGGAACAGAGAGTGAAGGCAAAGCACAGATCTAAAAGAATAAATGAAGGCATGAGGTGAATTGTAAACAAAAGGAGAAACGGCAGAGAAATGGCTAAAAGAGGAAAAGACATCAATTTTAGAATTAGGAACAAAAAAGTATTAATTTAGTTCAATGGGCAGAACAGCGCAGAATGAGAGTTGTATTGGATAATTAATTGTAAAATCAGGTTTCTGGACAAAGGGAAAAGTCAGTGATGTGGGGAAGGGATAGCTGAAACAGAGAGAGAAGGTTGACAATGTGACAAGTACAGACAGATTGAAGTTAAAAGAAAAAAATTATATTTTATGTAAACCTATTCCAATTGAACCTGGGCTACAGAGAAAGTCCTGTTAGATAGCACTGCTCTAACATTTACACACTATTAAACACGTAAGCTTCATGTGAATATCAAGACTTTCCCAATTACCTCAGTCTACAGAATATGTTCACTTCACCTAAAATCCTTTTCTCTCCTGGCTTGGCATAAGAGACTTTTGCATCATTTCCCTTGGTGCTCAGCAGCCTGGCTTTCCTGGCATCCCCTGTGCTTCCTGTACCCACCACTAGCCCCACCAGCCTCCAGAACAAATCAGCCTGTGCATCCCCTTGTGACTGCCCTTTACAGATGCCATGGGCACCCGAAACGGCCCCTCCTCCACCATTTCCCTTCCGATATTGCTCTGCCTTGCTTCTGGTTATTTATTCCACGGGAACCCTCAAGGTATACAGAAAACAAAGATGACAAGTACACCAAGTATGGGCCTCATCTCCCAATGTTATCAAGAAGAGCAGGACCTGCTCCCCTTCCTGGAAGTCTCATGTCTAATGCTGCCCCTATCCATAGGCCTCTTTTTCCTTCCACCAGCAAATATCATTTCCAACTTCTTTCCAACCAAAACATACTCTTCTTTTGCTGCAACATTTCCCAAGCTCAGAATAAAATATTTTGGGCTTATAAATTAATTCAGGGTAGTGCTATCATTTGTCTAGAGTTTTTATTTTCTTTGATAGTTTATTGGCCCCTATAAGCTTCAGCCCCTTCATCTTTAAGAAGTAAATAATAATAGCTTCTTCCTCATAGGTTGTTCAAATCATATAAGATAATCCATGTAAAGTGCTAATCACGGTGCTACAAATAATAAAAGCTCCTTCTTTAAATGTTAACTATTATTATTATTGCTCTCTAAATGGCTGTCCATGATGGGCCAATGATTGATTGTGAAAGATGGTAATCAAGCAAGCTAAGGGGTCAAGGCTGCTCCCCCCAAGGGTAAAGATGAAAGAACAATGTTGCCCCCATTATAATTCCTTAGTGTAATGAGTAAGGTCATTTCTAATGACAAGACAGTTTTTCTCAGATATGGCACATATCAGCTCCATCAATCAGATTAGCTAACGTTACATCTTTTTAATGGTGGCTTTATTTTTCCAGAGCTTGTTCTTAACAAAACATATTTGGGACATTCAAATTAATCTTGAAAAAAATTAATAGAAATATTGCAGAGTTTAGTTCTATAGATGTTTTGGAAACCTTTGAGAAATAAATTTATAAATGGATCGTCAAATGTATGATAGTCTTTAAAAAAACCTCTGCACATAATCTAAGAGTAATATAGGCCGGCTGACTAAAATAAAAAGTATAGTCTGTACTGAAGTAGGATAAATGAACCCACACAAAATTACTTGAATTTACACCACTACCAGATAGTGCATGAGATAATTCTTACACATGGTAAAATAAACATGGTTCTTTATTATTATTATTTTTTAGTCCTCACCTAAGATATTTTTTCCATGGCTTTTCAGAGAGAGAAGGGAGGGAGAGAGAGAGAAGGAAACATCGATGTGAGAGAGACACATCGACTGGTTGCCTCCTGCACATGCCTAGACAGGGGCCAGGGATCAAGCCTGCAACCAAGGTACCTGTCCATGGCTGGAATCAAACCCGGGACCCTCTAACCACTGAGCCAAACCGGCTAAGGCTATGGCCCTTTATTTTTAATTAATTTATATTGAAAAATACAGAAAAATAATCTAACAAACACCTTGTACCCACCTCTCAGATTTAAGAAATGTTATTACTTTTTCTTTAGATAATTGTGAACAGACATAAAAAAGCAAAATTTTTATCAAAATCCTCTTTGTGCAGCCTAATTGATTCTATCCCATACCATCCCCTTGGTAGCCTGGCCATAATTACCATTCTGATATTGAAATGTATCCTTTCCATCCATGTTTTCATACTTTTAGAGACAAATATGTAATATACGTTGTCTATGTGTCTATTACATGTTTCAAAATTATAAATAACGGGTTATATTGTATGAATTCTTAAGACTTTGCCTTTTTCTCTCAACTTTCTTTTGTTTATTTTCTTTATTCATTGTGACTGCTGTATATAAAATTATCCACTTATAATAATGGGTACTTAGGCTGTTTCTGGCTTGTTGGGGTTTTTTTTTGTATAAACAACCACCTCTCATTGAATGCCCTTGTGCATATTTCCTTGTGCACATATGCAAGAGCTTTTCTGAAGTAAATGCAGCACTTAGAAGTGGAATGTTGGATCTTCATCAACTTAACTAGATGTTGCCAAATTGTCCTCAAAACTTGCTGTATCGACTTATACAACCACTACCCACGTATGAAGGTTCCCTTTATTCTGTATTTTTACCAGCACATGATATTGTCAGAATATTTTAAATATTTTTTGTTCTGGTAAATGTGAAATCAAATAATACTGTTTAGATTTTACTTAAAAGCCTAAGTCAAAACAAATTTTCAAGTGAAGGTCTTTAAAGCAGTAAATTACTGGGTTATGGATTTGAAGTAGCTGATTAAATTTCCATTTAACCCTTTTTGTACCTATTTAGAATGTGACCCTGGGTGATATTGAAATGAGTTGCCCAAAGAATGACCAGTGAAACAGCAAATTTCCTTTCTTTCGAAAGCAGAGAGAAGTGTGTTGAGTCCCATTTTCCTCATGCCCCAAATTACCTAGACCCTTAATAAGAGCTCACTTAACCAAATAAAGCAGACCTTTCTCAGTTAATTTATTTATAAATAATAGTATCCTTAAACACCCTGCTTTCTTTTCCTTCCTCCATTCCTCATCCCCCACCTCCCTTCTTTTTTCTCCTGTTTATCTTTTTTCTTTTTCTTTAATAAAATCCCATTTAAATATGCTCAGTGGTAAAATGGGACCGGTTAGGCACTTCTTAAACACGGCAACAACTGCAGCTTCCCACAGATTTTTCATTTAAGTCTTTTCATTAACACAGCGGCAGGATTTGAGTGTTTCATTAACTCTTTATTAGAAGTTTGACAATCCTGATAAATCGATCTTTCTCCTAAAAGGCGAACTCTTTCCAGTAATTTATATTTTCATTATAGTAATATTAAAACCTGTTCTGAATACAATTTTCTGCAAAAAGATTTTATTCCTATAGTTAATCCCAGAATATATTTTTTAATTAAATAAAATGTAAGAATCCATACACCAGCAAGAACCACATGAACTAAGTAAGGACTATTACCTAATGGGCTTCTGTTCCACTGTTAGTATTGATATTTAAAAAATCACGTGAATTAAGGATGTGTATGGTCATTTTATTTAAATAATGACAGTTTGCTGGAGTCAGTCTTATTTTTAAAAATCCTAGAGGATATAAGCTCATGTGAAATAGTCAGAATATGGTTCTTTAGATATGCATTCTATATTATTAATATCATACGGTGTTGCATTTTATCTTCCTGGTTTGTAATTAGTGACTTATCAAAAAGCAAAGAGCAATAGTATTAAGTAGTTTGTCTTTTCTTTCTTCTTCATTCAACTCATATACTGCTCAAGTTTTTATAACTTCCTATCATTTTTCATTATATAAAAAATAATAAGTTAAATAAATAAAACTCTTTTGCCTTAATTTCACAGCCCTCCATAACACGACCGAACGCATTTGTACTGATTCATCTTCTCATTCCTCTACACACACTACACCTCAGCCAGATTCTTACCAATTTCCTGCTTTTGATCATCAAAACACTCCATATTTTTCTCCTGCATCATGGACCTACTGTAACCTTCACACAAACACTTTTACATTAGTTTTCTATTGCTGATGCAACAAATAACCTAAAATTTAGCAGTTTAGAACAACAAAAATTTCTTATCTTACAGTTCTCTAAGTTAAATGTCCAACACAGATCTCACTGGGCTAAAATCAAGGTGCCATCAGGGCTGTCCTTCTCCAGTCTCTAGAGATCACCCACATTCCTTGGCTTGTGGCTTCCTGTGATTTTCAAAGCCACTGGTGTTAGATTGTTCTGACCATTCTTCCACAGTCACATCTCCCTCTCTCTTACTACACTAAGGTAGCTTCTCCAGTTTTTAGGACCCATGCAATCAGATGGAGTTCTCCAGAATAATTCAGGATACTCTCCTATCTCAAGGTACTTAATTACAAATGCAAAGTCTCTTTTGCCATATACTATAACACATTCGTGGGTTCCAGATATATTTGAGAACCATTATTTTGTCAATCACAATTTCTCCTATTCCAGCCACCTAACAAAATTTACCGCTACCCACGGAATTAAAGCATGTAGTGGATGGTTCAGACTAAAGATAACTTAGTTTAACCTCATTTTACAAGTGAAGCTTCTCATCTCATTGTTGCTGGGTAGATTTTTTAGCAAATGTTTGTTAATTGCTGAATGAAGTAACTTGCCTTTCTAGGCCCAGCTCAGATAACATTTCTTTAAAGGGTCACTGAATTGTGTCAGTTTAAATGGATTTCTCACAGAAACTTTGTCTAGCATTTATCATCTGATCACTAATTTGTAATTTTGTATTTTGTACAAAGACAAACATTACTTTCTACTCTCAGATATTCTCTTACTTGTTTCATTTTATGATGTTTCTATTATATGATAATGTTTTATACTTATTCCTTTATTTTATTTTTTAGTCATTTATCCCACTATGCATTTTGCATAGTTTATGTGCCATATTTTACTGATTTGGATTGGTTTTGGTCTAAAGGAAAGACCTGTTCCTCAGTTCACTTTCTTTTCAAGCTCACCTTTGTAATTCCCCTTACAGGAAAAAACTAAGCAGGAACCTTGCACAGGGGTAGGTTTTCCATCACTCCTGACTGTAAGTGAAGTAGCAACTCAGGTTGAAATAGTGCCCCGGGCCTAGCACATCTGCCATTTATGAAGAAGTAGGAAGCCCTGTTTTAGTCTCAGGTCTACTTGCCCCTCATATTATTTTTTTTACCAGAAAGGGCCAATTTATTCATCACTATCAGCCCAATGTCCAACACATTCCAGGTATATAGTAGGCACTTAGTAAATATTTATCGAATGAATAAATGAAATGATAAATTAAAGATTGGATGCAGGAGCAGCATGGTACGAAGATTTGGCTTCTACACTTTTTCAATCCATCCTGGATACCCCTGAAAACCCCTTGCATTGGTGATAATATATTTTTTAGGATGTAGATGTGATTTCTTTCAAATGTTAAAAGTCAGTAAATTGTCTTCTACAAAATGTTGATGAAAAAGCCCAACACACCTATTTTGGCCTAAGAATAAAGCAGCAAAATCTTCCACAACAGAATTCATAGTAACAGAATAATTACAAAAATATTTCAAAGAATCTTTTGATCTTCACCCTATTTTTGGGAAATATATCCCATTAAAATTACTTCATTCAAAAATATATATCAACATTAATGTCTTATCGAGTTAGTGTTTTATTATACTTATACTTTTTTGTATTCCTTTCTTCTCTAACAGATCTAGAATTCCTTGGTGTGTCTGATACATTTTTGTTTCCTTAGCACATAGGAAAATTTTTATTTCTTGAAAAAAATTAAATTAATGAATGCAGGCATATCTCACCTGATAGATATCATGCCTTCCTCAGATGTTTATTGAGCATTAATACATGCAAGTGACTGTGAGAGCTGCAGGTGTTCCCTGCCGTCCCTGCCGTCCCTGCCATTAGTTAAGAAAGAAAAACAGCCCTGGCAGGTGTGGCTCATGATTAGAGAGTCGGCCCATGGACCAAAGTGTCCTGGGTTTGGTTCCTCATCAAGGGCATATGCCTGGGCTGCCAGTTCAGTCTCTGGCCCCAGCCAGGGCACCTGCGGAAGACAACCAGTCGATGTGTCTCTCACCTTGATGTTTCTCTTTCTATACCTCTCCCTTCCTCCCTCCCTCCCATTCTCTCTAAAAATCAATGGAAGAAAATATCCTCCGGTAAAGATTAACAAGAAAAGAAAAACAATTCCAGTAAAGACTTATCTGTCTCCATATATAAGGTATCTTTCTAATATCTCAAGACTTCATGACAAGATTAGTTTTCAAGTTGTACGCATTAGAGTCTCCTGGCTGTTGGATCTGATATGTATGGTTTTTCACTACCTTCCTCTGTTCTTAACAGTAACCCTGTCTGGGTAGAAACAATTGCCCTGGTAAAGATGGAATGTATATTTTGGTATACGTAGAGTTTTGAAATGTTTAAGTCCTGTATGGACCTAATTTATTTCAGGATTAATTTGTATAACTAGTGCTTGGATTTAAATAGATTTTAAATTATGAAGTTTTTGCATTTTATTAGTAGGGTACTCTAGCATTATTATTCTTTACAACTTTAAAAGTTCAAGGACAGAAAGAAAGTATATTTTTCTTCCTAGTGCACTGATGATGAAACAGAAGCATGGAATTTTTAAGTATCTTATTCTAAGCCACATAATGAGTCCTGATTAAAATCGCTGTTGAAAATCAAAGCTTTTTGTTCAATGGGTTCAACAATGGGCATTCATCTTTCTTGGACATTTTGCATAAGTAATAGCAGCTCAAATTTAAGAACAATTCCAGCAGCCATAATATCTATATTCATTCTACATTAGAGGATTTAATTTTCTGTTTATGAATTCAGCATATTTCTCTAAATTAGATGTAGTTCAGTGTTTTATTATAGGAAGTCGTATTTTTTCCTGTAGGCTGTCAGGAAACAGTTACCCAATTTTACTAAGTTATAGCAATGGTTCTTATCCAAAAAGCTGTTATAAGTCATGGAAATTAAATCAATTTATTGGCCTGGCTCCCAGATTAAGGGTGCTTCATGAATAAATAAAATAATGCATGGTGTATCGAAAAGAAATGGACAATTTATGTATTATCAGCCTACTTCTTGCTCTTTACATTTAGTAATGAAATAGTTACTATTTGGAATTAAGAGGTCTCAAAATATGGTAGTATTTGAAAAAAAGAAAAGAAAAAGGAACTAGTATAATTGTAATTATAATAATAATAAATAGAAATCTGACTTTCAACAATACCCATATTCACTAATAATATTAATATTTTATGAATATGGAGACTATAACACATCTCTTCTATCTCATTCTCAATTTTTCTTTCCCAGCCTATTAAATGAGGGTAAACTTTTTCACATTTTATATCTTTCTAGTGATCACCTACAAAATAAATATGCCTACCTAGAGGTTTGTTCAATAAACAACCGTTATATGTCAATTTTGTTGTCTCATATGAGGAATTACCAGCTTTTTTACAACTTATTCTCTACCAATATTCTTTCTATTACTATTCTATTCTATATTACTTGATTAAAAACTAACAAAAGATTAATAACGGTAAAAGTACAACATTATAAACCATTACAAATGGAAGGAAAAATATAAGAAATCAAAGAAGAAAAATTGACAAGATTAGATTTTTTTTTTTTTTAATCCTCAAGGATATATTTTCTATTGCTTTACAGAGAGAGTGGGAGAGAGAGAAACATCCATGTGAAAGAGACACATCCGTTGGTTGCCTCCCACACTTGCCCAACTGCGGCCAGGGAACAAGCCTGCAACAGTAGTCCCTGCCCTTGACCGGAGTTGAACCAGGGACCCTTCATTCCATGGGCCGACGTTCTAAGCACTGAGGCAAACTAGCCAGGGTAAGATTAGAAATTTCAGGTGAAAAAAAAAAAGCTCAAAATAGTCTTGACATGTTAGCATTAAAATATATTTAAATAAGAAAGAGGGAGAACAGCCCTAGCCAGTTTTGCTCAGTGGTTAGAGTGTGGGCCCGTGGACTGAAAGGTCCCCGGTTCGATTCCTGGTCAAGGGCACATGCCTTGGTTGCAGGTTGGGGTATGTGGGGGGAGGCAACCAATAGATGTGTCTCTCACATGATGTTGATGTTTCTTTCTCTCTGTCTCTCCCCATCCCTTCTCCACTTTCTCTAAAAAAATCAATGGGAAAAATATCCTCAGGTGAAGATTAACAACAAAAACAGAAAAAGAAAGAGGGAAAACAGGAATTGAGATGGCCCTCTCCTCTTTTCATTCTAATATCCTTACCTAGGTAATTTTATCATCACCTAAAAAATTGACAGCTATACTACTTTAGACACTAAATGTTTCTCTATTACTTAGACCTCTTTTCTGAGCAACAAACAGACTTATAACCTGTTTCACATCCCCTCTTGCTCATCTTTAAAATGTCACTGACATATATTTGGTACATTGATACCTTTTTTGACCCTGCCTTCATCCTTCTTGCCATATCCAATCCATCACTAGCTCATTGCTTTTTACTAGGTTTTTCTCTGAATTATCTCCTTAATATATCATCTTCTATTTCCAATTCACCACCTTATTCTATGCTGCTGCCTTGAGCTATTGCACAGTCCACTTCACTGCTCCCTCTAGTTCTACCATTGCTCCCCTCCTCTTCATTAGTCACATGGCAGGCCCACGGACCTTTTAAAATGTAACCGTAATAATATTATGTTCACGCATAAAACCATCCAGGATAAAGACAAACATGGCTTCAAGATCTAACCATTGAGGTATTTCTCAGGCCAAACCTAACGTCATGCTTCTTGTGCTCTTGTAACTCCCACGATCCTCCTCAATACCACATCCTCACTGTGCTTCCTCCTACCACGGAGTCTCTGCCCATGTTCTTTCTTTCAATTAGACTGTTTTCTTTTTTTCTCTTTACCCCAATCCTTGTTCGTGCTTCAACTCCCTTGCACTTTCACAGGGAAGCTTTCCTAATCCTCCTGGAAAGCTCAAATTGCCCAATTATATTCCCTAGGTACTCTTCATTTATTGTATTTATTGTGATTGTTTTATCAATGTCTGTCTCAACCACTAGGCTGTAAACTCAAAAAGGACAGTGAAAACCTATTATTTCACTCATGATAAATCCAGGATAAAACAAGTGAATGCATAGAGTATATGCTCAAAAAGTATTAGTTTAATATGACCACCAATTATAAATTATTAACTGCAATAAACAATCATAAGATATATTGTAAAAACAATAAAATTTAAGTAACAAAAATGAAAAAGTTAGGGCTATATTTATCAAAATAAGGAAAGAACTTGTAAACTAAAAACTAGAATAAAATTTTGAGACAGTAAGAAAGAAAGGAAAAATTAGACACATACTATTTTAGTGGATTGGGAGACACAATACTGTTGAGATGTCATTTGCCAAATTTATTTGTAGATGCAATTCAATCCCAATCAAAATTCCAACATGATTTTTTAAATTGGCAAGTTGATTTTAATATTAATATTGAAGTGCATAATATTTAGAATAGCTAAACCATTTTTAAAGAAAAAAAATGTTGGAAGACTTACATTGCCTGTAAGTGTATCTAAACCAATGGAAAAAAAAGAGCATCTTTAAATAAACAAATACATAAGGTCAATTGATTTTCACAAAGATGCCAAAATAATTGAATGAGGAAAATATAGTATTTTCAACAAGTAGTGTCAAACAACTATAAACTCATATGGAAAAAAATTGAACTTTGATCCTTGCTTCACATACTTCTTAAAAATTAACTTGAAATGGATCAAATGTTATAAACATTTAGAAGAAAAATAGAAGAAACTCTTCCAGATCTTAGGACAAGCAAAGGTGTCTTCGATATAAACAAAAAGGACAAACTATTTAAAAAATCAATAAATTGAAATTTACAACAATTTAAAACTTCTCTTTAGAAGACACCATTAAGAAAATGAAAAGACAACTAAGAGAAAAATGTGTGTGCATGTGTATGTGTGACAAGATTTTATCTAGAATATATAAAGAACAGTTACAACTCAATAAGAAAACAATCCAGTCAAAAAAAAAAAAACAAAAAAAACTGGGCAAAAGCCTTGAATAGATTTTTTACCAAAAAAAGGTATGTGAATAGCCAATACATATATGAAAAGATCATATCATTAATAAATTTAGAAATACAAATTAAACCCACAAGACCCCACCAGCCACTAGCATGGCTAAAATTTATTGGTGAAATGTAGATAAAATTAAGCTTTTATGAATTACCGGTGGGAATGTAAAATGGTACATCCTTTTAGAAAACAGTTCGGCACTTTCTTAAAAAGGTAAACATTGCACATAAAGGTAAACGTACAATAGCCAAAAGAAATAAAACGAATGTCCACACAAGGACTTATACACAAATGTTTATAGCATCTCTACTTATAATAGCTTGAAACTGAACACAATCCAAATTTTCATCAGTGGGTGATTAGATAAACAAATTTTGGCATGTCCATACAATTGAATACTACTCATCCATAAAAAGAAATGAACTACTAAGACATGAAAGGGCATGACTAAATCTCAAAATTTTATACTGAACAGCACACACATTCTAAGATTCCATTTATATAAATATCTAGAAAAGGCAAACATAACCTATAGTAACAAAACCAAATCAGTACTTGATTAAGACTAGGGGACTGAGTGGGCACACTGATGGTAAAGGGACACAAGGAATTTTCTGAGTGATGGGCACATTCAGTAACATCACTTTAATGGCGATTACATATATTTGTGAAACTTATCAAACCGTACTTGAAGTGGCTGAATTTTATTGTATGTAAATTATACTTCAACAAAAGTAAATAAATGAAAACCTTATTTCAATATTATGAGTTAAAAAATAAGAAAAAGACTACAAAAAAATGAAATGTTTTAGTCAACACAGCCAATACCATGTCTGATGTCAAAGTGAGAAAGTGAGAGTCCCACCACCCTCAAAGAGCTGAGAGGATTTGCAGTAACCACCTTATGCCCTTAATTCATTTGATAAACACCCAAACTTAAGCCCCCCCAGTGTTCTATTCTCTTTCATGCTCTTTCCTTGACGATACTCTATATTTATTTCCCACCTAAAAATGTTATGACCACTACCCCACTGAGAAGTCCATGAGTAGTTCAACTCCTATATCCCTTGATTAACAATCTTCTGTATACTGTTAAATTTTTCACTGGGCACTCTCTACATTTCTTGACATGAAATGTAACCGTGTTATTCTCTGAGACCGCCATACCCCTGGTAGCTTTCTCAAGTGAACTCCACATAATGCCTCCCACACCAGGCATAATTATACAGAGTTATGTCAGTGTCTTCCTGGTTCCCTGAGCTACTTTCAAACCATTAGCCTTGCTCATTTGTGGCTTATGTCATTTCAGTTCTGCAACCCTCCTAACCCTCTATACTATCTACCGGTCTCTTGTTCATTTTCCCTTATTTATTAATAACGTTGGTACCTAGCTCACATTGTTTCTCTATAGCCAGACTCTATTATTGTTTTTAAATTCTGCAATTTGAATATTAGATCTCAAGTTCTACATCTTCAATGGCATTTCCCTCCATTTCATTGTAACCATGTGTTTCTATAACCACAGAATAACCCAGACAATTACATTAAATTACTTTAGCAATTTCACTGTAGGGACACAATCTCCTTTAAGAATGGAAAGGGTGTGGAGGAGTCACTCTGCTACTGCAATGACACTTAAAAAACATTGCTGAGCCATCAACCATTGTCCTATTTATCATTCTACCTGTCTACCCTATTTATATTTATTTATCTATCAATCAATCTCTATTTTTATTCATCCTATCTATTTGATAATGATCCATATTATCCACTACACTCTTCCCATTTCTAAAATTCCTTTGTCCATAAATAAATGCTAAATCCTTAACCCCATGTGACTCCATAATGTACATTCCCCATGTTTATAATCTAGGTGGAGGAATATCTATTTCAAGAGTTAATATAAAGAATTAATATTCTTCAGCTCAGCTTTCAAAATTTTCCATGACTTTTAGTAAGTTTATCTGCTTGGAATTATAACCCTCCATGTTCCCTTATATTTTCTGCAGATATGGGAGACATTCTTCCAACTTTCACCACTAAAGATGTGATCCAATATACACCTATCCCACCCTTTCTTTCTTTTTCCCTCCCTCCTGATAGGAAGGAAATAATGCTATTTTTTTCCCCAAGGTCAGTCTTCCTGTTTATTTCCTAAGTTACAGTTCTTTTTCCTTCTCTGAACATTGTAATGTTAATTATCTGCCTCTCAGCTGTATCACAGCTGTGTTTATAACTTCCACCTCATCTGCTTTTAAGACTGATCATATTGCCCCACCTGTAAAATTATATACTCTATAAAGTAACACAAAAGCATCTTTCCTTGACCCATTATTCCATCTAGTACCCTGTATTCATTCAAACTGATACAATGTGTTGACCGCACTTTTCTCCATTTCTTCATCCAATTTTTAGTTTCTAGCCCATGTAACATTTATTTTATTTTCTACCTCCTCCCACTAGAATGTAAGCTGACGAGGGTGGGTTTTTGTGATTTGGTTTTTTGTTTATTTTAGTCATTGATATATGCTCAGCTCCAAGAAAAGTGCAAAGGAGGCTGTAGATAATTAATGAATATTTGTTCAATTGATGAATCAATCAATATTATTACTTGGTATCAAACTGGTCAGAGGGAAAAAATAATCTTATATAGAGAGTATGTACACCAACCACAGAAGACTTGTTCCATGACTCAACAAGACAACCTTAATTTGGCAGTTATTCAACCAACCAAAAATTAATGATGAAGACAAGCTTGACTAACTATAATATGTTTATGTCTATATGGAGACATAAATATTTTTTTAGAACAACAAAGGGCAATAAATAAGATAGCACCAAACTGGACAGTCCATCTTATATCTGACTGCTATTAATACATCAACTTTTTCCACTTCCTGATTTGGATGTATTTATATTCCCTGTCCTAATACTGAATTACAGACTTGCATTTAATTAGATAATAAATTCTGTACATTTACACTTCCTGTAAAAAAAAAAAAAGGGACCATTATTTTAACCTTTTTAATTGACTTAATCTGCCAAGTTTCTGACCAAAGACTATAACATTTTGACACTACATTTTGCAAAAAGCTTTTATATATTGAAGCTTGATCAAATTGAATAATATATGTGCAGAGACTGGAAATATGTACTTTGCTCAATACACTCTAATTAACATAATTGGCTTACCACCAAAAATGACTAGAAGACTTACATTTTAAAAACTATAGATTTTAAGCAGATCACTCTTTCATGTAAGACAATGATAGTATGTATCTGTGTGTGTGTGTGTGTGTGTGTGTGTGTGTGTGTGACTTAGTCAGGAATTTATATGGAAAAAATAGTAATCAATAAATAAGTAATGGGAATAGTAGGAGCCTAAAATAGTAGGAGTGGCAAAAAAGGAAATCTAATAACTGCCTTCTAGGGGGGAGGGAAGGATAAACTCCATACTGAAATAAGTAGGAAAGAGTTAATTAAGAAACCAAATTTGGAAGAACACTATGGGAAAGGATTATAATAAGGCTTATAGATTATCTCAAGTCAGTGCTACAAGTGGGAGAAAATGAAAAATAAAATTCACATACCAATATTACCATGTAGATTAAGTACAGCAACAATGAGCTACACACAAAATTGCAATGCACTTTCATGAAAAAAAAATTGGTTTAGAAGAAAATGGGAATCATGGGGCTACATTAGGTCCTTACAGTAGAATAAAAATACATAAGCACATCAATGTAAAGGGGATCGTTTAGTAAAAGCATGTGTTTGCAGCCAATTATGTTTACAGGATAATAGTTGTCACAATGCTGAAAGTAAGAACCAAATTATAAAATTACTAGATTGGGAACAGTTCCAAGCTTCTTGCTCACTTCATGACCATGTGACTTCTCACCCACTATTTATTAAAATTTTAGCTTTTGTTTCACTACATTTTCATCCAATACCTTCCATCCATCTCAATGCCTGGCTTTATTATTGGTGACACCATCCTCCATGTGGAAAGCCCACCTCACAACTGATCTCTCAGTTCCTTGACTTCCTCAACTTTGATCACCCACCTCTGCCACCTCCTCACATGGTCAAACCCTGGATCTTATTATTACCAATAACTACACTATATTAAAAATTTCCATCTTGCCCGGCCGGCCGTGGCTCAGCGGTTGAGCATCGACCTAGGATCCAGTCGATCAGGGTTCGATTCCCGGTCAGGGCACATGCCCAGGTTGTGGGCTGCAGCTGATCAATGACCTCTCATCATTGATGTTTCTAGCTCTCTCTCCCCCTCTCCTTTCCTCTCTCTGAAATCAATAAAGATATATTTAAAAAATAAAAATAAAAAAATAAATGAAAATAAAAGTTTCCATCTTAGCATTCCATTTACTCGCCACCACATCTTTTTCCCCCGTTTCACTTACAATTGTACCCTCACCGCAACATCTAACATCCATGTGATTAACTCAATCAATTTTTCTTGATTCTGTTATAATTCTTCCCCAGTTCCCCTCTTTATACCTTCTTAATCCACTTTAGAATACATGTTTGGGCATAATAAACTTCCCTTGGAAACGGCCTCCATTCTTAGTTCTCTCTCTGTCATACTTGCTTGGCCATACCTCAAATTTGGCTTAACCAAATTATCTGATTTCTCTTTACTTTTTATACAAGAAATTGAATATTGCTGCAAAAATATTTCACAAATAGACTGCCATATTTTATTTTCCCCTCATAAATTTCTACCTGAATTGAATTACTCAGTCTTACTACATTTTCCAAGTAAACCCATTTCCTACTCTCTAGCTATATGTTTCACCTTTACCAATGTCCTCAAACAAGCCTATATACTCTCCCCTTCCATTTTTAGTAAATGACCTCATGCTTTTTTGAGAAATTAAAAGCCATGAAAGATAACTCTCTTATTCTCCCACCTCTAAATCTATAAAAATCACCTCATTGCTGTTAGAATGAAATAAGTGACATGACTAAGCTAATCATGTCTATGCCTGACTATGGTCAAGGTAGCTTGAGCTAAAGATTCCAACTGCTCTCATCTTCTCAGGGATTTTACTTCATTAGTTGCATTCTCCCTGCCTGCTATACCAATTTCTCTCTATCTTTTTAAATATTCCCAATTGGCCTACAAATATGTCTCAGTAGCATCCATATTAAAGACAAAAACAAACTCTCTTGACCCAACATACTCTTCCACGGACCATCTCATTTTCAGCTTATTTAAATAGAAAATAAATATTTTAAAACTTATTTTATGAGCTGTTTACTGCCACTCCCAGTTCCTTGTATTTCAATTACTCTTCAGCTTCCTTCAGTATGGTTTCTAGCTACCGAGCATGACTGATAATCTTTTTTTCAAGGTTAGCTAAGACCTAAACTGCCCCAAAATTTAATTATGTTTTTCTATTCTATTCTTAAATGATGACTCAGTGACATTAAAGATAGTTTTCCACTCCTCCTTCTAGAATACCTGTCTTCTCTTAGCTTTTATATCACTACATATTCCAAGCTTTCCTCCTACTCACCAGTGCCTCTTTTCCAGTCTCCTTTGATAGCTGTTCCTCCTGTGTGTGACATGAATGTATTGAATTGCATCAAGATACTACCCTAAATCACCTGTTCTCTCTGTCTTATACTTTCTCCCAAGATGATCATTAGTAAAATATATTTATGCTATTTCCAAATCTGAATCTCCATCAAACACCTTTCCCTAGTTCTATATTCCTATTCCTAACTGCCTAAATTCTAAATTCCAATATCTAACTGCCCATTTTATATCTTCAATTTATATGGCTTAAGCTGGGTTTCTTCAATACATCTTATCTGAAAAAGAAATTTTGTTCTCTTTCCCCAATACTCTTTTCTTCCAATACTTTGCATTTCAGAAATTGACACACTATCTTCTTATTTCCTTAGAGCCTAGCTTCATTTTTCTCACTCCATCCAATCTATCATCATTGAAATATGTCATTTCAATTCTGCCTCCAAAATATATCTCAATATGTGCATTTTTATTGTTTCAGTCCTAATTAAGCCATCAGCATCTTGAACCTGAACAACTGCAAGTCTTGCTCTGGTCTCCCTGATCCCATTTTTATCTCACTATAGGCCCTTTTCCATAACGAGAGAAATAATTCACTTTTAAAACATAAGTTGAATCATGTCATTTTTGTATGAAATAGTTCCAGGAGTTCCCATTGTTCTTTGGGGTTAAACAAATGACTCCTGTCAGATTATTTTCTTTTATAATATATCACTCTACCCTTCCATTATATCTCGCTATGCAGCAGTCACACCGGCTTCCTTTACTCTCTTCATTCCTGCCAATTTTTGTTCCCACCTCAGAGCCTTTCGCTTGCTATTCCTATGGTTTACAATTCTCTTCTCCTGGCTCTTGGCACAGCTAGCTTTAAAAAATACATATCAGGTCTCAGTGAAAGGAAAAAAAGAAAGGGAGGGAAGGAAGGAAAGAAGGAAGGAAGGAAGGAAGGAAGGAAGGAAGGAAGGAAGGAAGGAAGGAAGGAAGGAAGGAAGGAAGGGAGGGAGGGAGGGAGGGAGGGAGGGAGGGAGGGAGGGAGGGAGGGAGGGAGGGGAGGGAGGGAGGGAGGGAGGGAGGGAGGGAAGGAAGGAAGGAAGGAAGGAAGGAAGGAAGGAAGGAAGGAAGGAAGGAAGGAAGGAAAGAGAGAGAGAGAGAAAGAAAGAAAGAGAGAGAGAGAGAAGAGAGAGAGAGAGAAAGAAAGAAAGAAAGAAAGAAAGAAAGAAAGAAAGAAAGAAAGAAAGAAAGAAAGAAAGAAAGAAAGAAAGAAAGAAAGAAAGAAAGAAATTCCCTAACCATCCAATCAAAAATAAACCCTTTCTGCTTCCAGTTATTTTATTGCAATATACTATTTCCTTCTTATCATTTTTCATAATCTGTAATTACTTGTTTTGTATATTTGTGTCCTGGTTTGTTGTTCATCACAGGCTACGAGAATGTAATTTTCATAAGGGCAGAGACTTTATCTCATTCGCCATGGTATCCCAAGTCTGGAAAAGAGCCCAACACAAAATAGCCACTCTGGTAAACATTTCTTAACAAAATAAAACAATGAATATAAGCTATCAAATAAAAGCTAATTTGGAAAACTCATTTTCTATTTCTGTACCGATATCTTGCAGCATCTAAAGCTAAGTCATAGCATATGAGAAAAAGGTTTCCATGGGCTCTTCAAAATGATGGATAACTCACAGGATATAGGCTATTACTAACCAAGCACAAGAAATACCACTTAAGCCATATGCTGATGAGCAAACAGTTGAGCGGCTCCCTGAGTGTCCATCCGGAAAGGGAGCTAAAAATAACGGAGAATTGATTGTGCACCAAACACTGTGCTGGGTATTTTATCATATTACTTCCTTTAATACACCACTCTGAAGTATGCGTTGTCACCATTTTATGTGACCTCAGAAAGATAAGAATTTACCTAAGATTTCATAAATAAATGATGGATCTTAGAGAGTACATCTGCCCAGCTCCAAAGCCTATATCCTTCTATAGCACTACATATCCTTACATCTTTTGTTTTATATTTAAATAAATTTAAATTAGTGCCCTTTGAATCTGAGAATTAAGGTGTAGTCCTGGAAGAAACCTACAGGGACTTTATTTTTCATCTCCTAGGGGACCTCCAAAACAGGAGAAGGAGTGGGGGGAAGGAAGGAGAAAGAGAAGGCAGAAACCACTGAGACCAGTTTCTGGCTCGCAAAGGCTAGCTGTCATGCAGTGCCACAGCTGGCTGATGGGAAGCAGGAGGGTTGGAACTGGCTTCTAGCCCCAACCTAGTGCTCTCATGCAAATAACTCACTACAATAAACTAGAAACACAGCTAAATAACAACGTAAAAATACAAAAGTTTAAGTTTGTATTAGGCACAAGTGAACCAAATCAGCAATAGATTCCATTAGTTAAAAAAAAAGATTGAGCCCTGCCGGACCTGGCTCAGCAGTTGAGCGTCGACCTAGGATCCAGGCGATCGGGGTTTGATTCCCAGTCAGGGCACATGCCCGGGTTGTAGGCTCGATCCCCAGCAGGGAGTGTGCAGGAGGCAGCCCATCAATGGCTCTCTCATCATTGATGTTTCTCTCTCTCTCTCCCTCTCTTTTCCTCTCTCTTAAATCAATAAAGATATATTTTTTTAAAAAAAGATTGATATCAGACCTCTTGGATGTGAACCTTCAAAGACCAGATCTGCTTTAATCACAGGGACAAAGTTGCTCAGAACATTGATGAGTTCTTGATTTATTTCTTCTGAATTTTCCATCCTCAGGTCAGCACAGCTGGGCCCAATGTCCCTCTCTCACCCAACTACAGGTTCAGGTTTGTTCAGAAGTTTATTGTCAGTGAACAATCTAAAAAGCTGCCAAGGGTTTCTGAAACATAGAAGTCAGGCAGCAGAAACAGCAGAAATAATTTCAGGAAAAAAATTCTTTGTAGGAAAAATCAGAATTGCTTTGGACTTTTGTATATGTATTTTACATATTGAAATATTTTGATTACACATTCAGAAAAATATAATATTCTCAGTGCTCAGGATATCTAGAAGTCTTAGTGAAGCCCCATCTATTTGCAGCTTCTGCCCGGCCATCCCAATCTGTAATAGCATCACTCTCTGAATCTCTCAATCACAAACTCATGGGGACAAAGTAACCCTTCAATTTCTCAATACTTATGTCTTAACTACAGAAGATTGTACAGAGAATCAGTTTCTATCTCAAAGGCAGCAATGTTACATGTAAGAAGCTGACCTTGAGATGGCTTGGCCTAAAAACTATATCCAGTAGAAAGGTTCTATACTGAATAGTGACTAACTGAACAAGTTAGATCCTCTCTCATGAGGTGTTTGAATGAGAGGGATACAGAACAGTCCTCATCTGGTAGGAACATTAGGTGAAGAGGCAGGTGGAAATAGAAATATAGAGGACCACCAGTATAAAGGAATTTCTTGAGACCACTTTTCTCAGAGTAGGTGGAGCACACATTCAAAGTTGATCCTTGGCTAGGGTTACCTTTTTACTTTTAATTAATTGAATAATTATTGTTTCTATCATTATATATGAACTGCTGTGAAGTATAATTAGACCTCTTTTTATTTTTGTAACTAATGTTTTGAGCCCCTATGTCTTATCAAAAGGAAGTCTGATTTCTTTCAACTACAACCCACTTCCTCAATTGCCCAGGGACACTAAGGACTGAACTCAAAGAAAGAAAGTTAACCCTCTGAAATATCACTTACAAGAATCTTACATTTGGTCCTTCCATTATTGCCATTGTTTCTCACTTCTATTTCTTTTTTTATGAAAACTTTGATTTGGCTTTTAAAAAAAAAAAAATTTATTAAATTTATTGAAGTGACATTGATTAATGAAATTATATAGGTGTCAAGTATACAATTCTATGATACATTATCTGTAGATTGCACTGTGTGTTTACTACCCAAAGTCAAAACTTTTGTCACCATATATTTGACCACCTTTACCCTTTACTGCCTCTTCCACCCCCCCCTTTCCCTCTGGTAATCACCATATTGTTGTCTGTGTCTATGAGTTTTTGTTTATTTTTCTTGTTTGATCGCTTTTTGCTCTCAGTTTTATGTCCCACATATGACTGAAGTAATATGGTTCTTAATGTTTTCTGTCTGATTTATTTTGCTTAGCATGATATTCTCAAGATCCATCCGTGTTGTCACAAATGGCAATGTTTCATCTTTTCTTATAGCTGAATAGTATTTCATTGTACATATGTACCACATCTTTAACTAGTCATTGAAGGACACTTTCAAAATTGTTTTTCTTCTGAAGCTTACTTTTGCCCAGCTTTGTGGATGATTTTTCTATTTGCCAAGATAGCCAGAGTGGATCTCCATGTTGGAGTCTGGGGATACACCTCCCTTAGGAACCACTCTCATGTTCCAGCAACTGCTCCCACATAGTAGTACCAAGACTGAGATTGAGAGGGACTCCCTGCCTCAGCCCTATGTTATATTCTAACCAGCAAGACTTCAACACTTCCCAACAACAAAAATATTGGTCCCTTTTCTACCATTGAAAGAACCAGCCCATACTACTCCTTGGATATGGGAAATTTTATTTCAGGGTCTTACTGCCCGGCCCTGTCACTGGGTCTTGGCCAGGGCCATTCAGAGTCCTTCTACCTTGACTCCTCTACAAGAAGTTCCAAGGAGATATATTTAGGATTATTATTGATCTCTTCCATTTGAGAAAGCCAAAGGTCTTCATTTATAAATAGGTGTAACTTTCTCTCGAGGAACACATTTCCTGACATTTTAGAGTGGTAGCTTTGACGAACAAATCTTCTACCACACCCTAACCTCAGGACTGTGGCTGGATCCTAGCCCTACCTTGGCACATGTGCCATGCCTTTGAGGTGTCCTTTTTATGTTTTAGGGGGCTCTTTATCTCCACCTAAGACAAGCAAAGGCCTGACATTTTAAGTAACCTCTTCTCTGGGGAGCCTATTTAATCTCTACTTTGACTGACACCCTGTTTACACATCCATAAGGAGATACTTTAAGCCCAAACTTTTTAATATCTAAGCTCCCTGGCAGAAATAAATTAAACACTAGCAGGAAGACATTAATTCTTAATAGCTCAACATGTGAGAGGAATAAAAATAAATCTGTGAATCCTTTGCCTCCTAAAAACTTAGATAGCAAGTCTATGCCATTCATTTTTTGTTCCTGGTACAAAGCTCTTATTATTTTTCTATTTCTTAGAGTTATCATGTTCCTTCCTTACCTTAATTCTGAATCTATTTTAGAAGTATTTACCAACTTTGCTCCCTTTTATGTGGGCATTACCAATCAACAAAAATAGAACTCAGTAGCTTTATTTTTTAAGTAGTTCTATTTAGAAATAGTTAATTTTGTAATAGTTCTTAATAGTGCCATTTAAGCAGTTTTCTAAATAGTGTTGTCCTTAATGACTTTAATAAGTGATATAAGACTCAAATGTAATACTTAAGAGTTAACATGTAATTTGAAACCCTTACTACCAGATTCATTTTGTGTACCACTAGTATTTGTGGACATAATCTAACATTCCCTTTAGCTAATTGATTTTTTTTTTTTTTACATTGCAAACATTTGTAGGTTTGTTGTGGTTGTCGTTGTTGTTGTAGCAATACTACTTTAATTGCCTTCGCCTACTGTCTGCGCTCAGAGTTAAGCCTAAATAGAATGGTCTTCATTTTCTACATTGAACATTATTTTTACTTTTCCTTTTAAAAACATTTTTCTAATCTTTCATTTATTTGTATTAACTCTTCTCTCAGTAAATGTTGACATCATCTATTATATTTATAACAAAAGAGAATTTCATTATAGTTTTCAAAAGCACATAGGTTTTCATAATCCCTTTTATAAATTGATATTCTAAAAAACATATTAATATATTTTACTTTTATTTAAATGTTTTACAAAGCAAAATAAAATAATACAAAGGGAATGTAATGTTTATTATAGTAGCAGTAATAAATGACTACCTAACATTTACTGGATGATGAGACTGACTACTAAAGGCCTTATTAGATACCTACATGAAGTAACCTGGATATGCTGAGAAAATAAAAATAAAACATATCTCCTTGGAAGATTAAAAATGAGAGCCTGCATTTCTTTCAACAACAAACACAACTAAAGTTGAGGAACTTTTCTAATATCATGAAAAACTTTCAAAGTTATTACTTTGAAATTTATGAAGTTATTACTTTGGAACTGGCTAACTTTATTTCAAATTATTACTGTTGACCTAACAATACCAGGAATTTCCTAAACAAATTTAGGAGTAATAATTAAGGTAATCTCAAATACAGTGTTCTTTTCCTCCTTTCTTTGAAGTGGGTGGGTTTGCACACTCTCTTTTGTATTTTTCAACTGCTATTAATTTTCAGGATTGAAGGGAGGAAGACCTATAGGATGAACTTGAAGAAGATTCAACTAATTCAAACCTTCCAAAAAGAACAGTTAAATCTGTCAATTTGAATGAACTTTAAAGACGTTGTGATACGAAGCAGAATTATCACTACTATTAATTACATAGGCATATTGAAAGGACCCCAGAAAGCGACCTCCTCTAAAACAGAGAATGTACGTAGAAAATATGTCTCAATTTTCTATTCTGCACTTAGATAAATGTCAAGTGTATCTATCACCTCAATTAACCATAGGAAAAAAGCTGTCAAAATCTAATTCATTTTTAACAAGGCGTTTATTCTGAAACCAGCAGAGTGGGGCACAGATAGTTGCATTAGAAAGAGACGAGTGTCACTGGGGTCTGTGCCACATGGGGAGCCTGCCATGTGCAAAATGCTGATTAGAACCATGGTGAATCTAGGCAAACATGTTAGGTGTTTGTTGCCTGGGCTGTAGTAAATCTGGGGTATTGCAGTCTGGTTGACTTTGGAATTGAGATTGTTAACACAGATGTTTTCATTTCTTAATGCCAGGCAAAATAAGGATGAACTGATGAAATGAATGTACTTTACCACAAAAAAAATCTTACAGGCAATTGCAAAAATGAAGGCAAGTTGTTTATTATAAGCACTTATTTTATCTTTGTTATCTTAAAAAATTAAATATGGAACAGCTTTTGATATTTCTAATACTAAAACAATAAAAGTTATCAGATTGTTATTCAGTCACATAAATATTTGTTGTATACTTTTACACACAAAGAAATAAACTAGATGCATTAAAATACGCAAAAAAAATTATAAAATGCTGATTCTTCCTTCCTGAAAACTATAAACAGTAAGACAATATAGTTACATATCACTGTAATATTGTTTTTTAAAAATATATTGGTCATTCAGCAATACCAGTGTATTGAATTGACAGTTTAGAGCTATACTGTTCAGTACAAGAGCCATTAGCCATATGTGGCTATTTAAATTTAAATTAATTAAATTAAATAAAACCAAAAATTTAATTCCTCAGTTTTATTAGCCATATTTCAATTGCTCAATAGTGACATATGGTCAGTGGTTACTATGTTGGGCAGTGTATTTCCATCTTGTGAAGAGGCTCATTGGAAAGCACCAGTTTAAAATGTAGAAATATCCTACCAAGCTGCAGGAATCTATTAAAATCACTAAGTTGAGTCTTCAGGAGTTAAAAAATAGAATTTTGACACATTCAAAAGTGCAATAAGGTATTAAAAACTGAGGAAATAGCATGAACAAAAGTCCAGAAACCAGAAAGAGGGGAGGGAGTAAAGGCTGCTTTTTTTCATTTATTTATTTTTGCTGATGGGAAAATAAAGGATAGAAGTGAGAAACAAGGTTGTAAATTTAAGTTGGAATTGTATCATTAATAAATCTGAATGGCAAAATTTTTTGCATAACAGCATGATTTTAACTTTGTTTTGCATATAAGTATATCCTGAAGTATGATACACAATATAATTTTAAGTGATACATTTAAGGCATTTTTTATTTTAAGAGCTTTATATGTATTTTATCAATATGTGAAAAAATATATTATTATCACATAAAATCTGTTAATCACTGATATAATTGCTTAGGACAAGACTGAAGTCTTTTCAATTATAATAGAGTGAATTGAATAAAATTAACAGTCAGTCACTGTGTAGACAATGAAGAACCTTCAGGTTTGATAGTTAAGGTAGAATGTAGTGTGTTGGCTAAAATCACCAAATACAAGCTTTAACACTTTCTAACTGTGTGATCATGGAGATATTACTTTTTCCTGGGCTTCAGTTTCCTCTTCTGGAGAAAGATATTAAGAGTGGAAATACCATAAATACCTATGTACAGGATTCATGTGAGAGCTAATTGTAAAGCACCTAAGGAGTGCCTAGCATGTCGTAAGCACTTAACAAGTTTTTGCTGTCATACCTATTAATAGTGAAATTTGCAACTTATTAGATCTGTGTTTTAGGAAAGATAATCCAGCAGCATAATGCAACATGAATGAGAGAAGATAAAAGCAGTTGGAATACAGATTCAATCATTCAAAGGTCAAAGATTGTGCTGTTCCTGAACCAAGTAGCAGCAATAGGACTGTTGAGAAGTGGGTAAGTTTATACATTCACTGAGCTCGAATAAATAGAACTTGGTAAATAATTTAATCGGAAGATGAAAGAAACAGAGAGGTCAAAGGAAATACCAAGGTTCCCAAGTCTAGGTAGAGGGGCACCAATACATAGTGAGAAGCAGATGTTTGGAAGGAATGATGATGGGTTTCATTTCAGAAATATTGACTTTGAGGTTATGGCAAAAACTTCAGGTTGAAGCATCCAAAACACAGTGGAAATAAAGATCTAGAGCTTTGAAAAAAAACAACAGCCAAACTACAGATTTATATTCTCCAGCACATTGTTAATCACTAAAACCATGATACCAAATGAGGCTGCTCTTGGAAAGAGAGTGAAGGAGAGGATTCCTAAAAGACATCTTCTTGTTCTAGGTAAAACGAGAAAACTGAGACAATCATTGAGATGCAGATAGAGATTCAGAGAGGTGGGTGAAAACCCAAGTACAAAAGAGTTACAAAAAGGAAAGGGCAAACGACAGTATTAGGTGCTACAGAGTGGTTGAGGTGGAAGGGAATTGAAAGAAGTCACTGGGTTTAATAACTAGGAATTACTGGTAACCTTAAAATAAAAGTATTGATATAAACCAGAACCAGTTTCCAAGCTTGACTTGAAAGCAAAATGTTGGTACTCTTTCAATAAGGTTGGTCACAAAAGGAATGAGGGCACGTATGTTAGCTTGAGGAAATGGCAGGAACAAGGGAAAGTTCTTGCTTATATTTGCTTTGAAAATTTTGCAGGCTGGAAAAAAAGTGAATGTAAAGGATGACTGAAAACTAAAACAGAAAAAGATTCACACAGCTAAATTCTGAAGCTAGTGAAATAGGAGTGGATTGAGAAAACATCAAAAAAGAAAAGACGGAGTAGGTACATAAAGATCCACAGGAAATTAGACTAAAATTAATCATTTTAGGTAACTAAGATCAAAACTTCTCACTATTCAAAAAAGATTTGCTGAGCATCTACAATATGTCAGACAGACACTGTTAAAAGTGGGTGATACAGAAATGAACAAGATAGACAGGAACCTGGTGACAATAGGTAAAAATATTGTGTTGTATACTTGAAACTTGCCAGAGAGTAGCTCTTTAACATTCTCACATACACAAAATAACTGCGTGAGGTGATAGATGCGTTAATTAAGTTGACTGTGATAATCATTTTTACAATGTATAAGTATATTAAATCATAATATTGTACATTTTAAATATAAATAATTTTGTCAATTATACCTCAATAAAAACTATAATAAATAAATAAATAAGAAATGTGCATCCTAAAATCACTGTATTATATGACATAACAAATTTGTGTAATCTCCTAGTGCATAGCACATGGGAAGCAGCTAATGATGTTGTATCACCTTTATGTAAGTATAAAATTAATAAACTAAGAAGCAAAATATTGTTTTTCATAAATGCAAATATCTGCTTTTTAATCTTTTATATTAAGCAAGTTACATACTCACAATTTTAAAATAAAGGGTTTGGGGAGGTTTGGGAGGTTTTTTGGTTTGTTTGTTTTTCGTTACAATATGTTTTGTGACCACATTAATAATATGTAGATAGATTGGCAACTTAAAAGCTTGAGGTCAGAGAGAGAAACAAGGCAGGTAGGTAACAGCTGCACCCACTGCGTCCCGCAACCACATCAAAATCACAACTAAAATGCAGAACCACCATCCCTCAGAGCCTCCTGAGATCTGGCTGAACAGAAGCCCCACAACCAGGGAGCTGAAGCAGCACCGAGAGGGTAGGAGAGGTGGAGACAAGGGCGGAGCGGGGCTGAATTGTGGAGACCCAGCCGCGGGCCCACCACTGGTGCCACGGTTTAGACCCAGGAGGACATCTCAGCGGTGGGGGTTTCCCGGAGGAGTGAGGGGTCCCAGCCCCACAGCAGGCCCCCAGCCCAGGGCTCCAGGCCGGGAAGAGACGTCCCCACAACTCCGGGCTGTGAAACCAGCGGGGACTGTCCCTGAGGGTCGCGGAGGCTGCAGGAGCCCAGCAGCTCCTCTAAAGGGCCCGGCACGGACTCACTCGGACGCTCCCTCTGAGCCCAGCGCCGGGCAGCAGCCTGAAAGGACCCGGGACACTCGGGGAGGAACTAACCTGCCTGAGATCCGGGCGAGAGGCGGAGGGCGGCTTCCTCCCAGGCAGAAGGGCTGGCAGAGGCTGTTGCTCCTTTGGCGAGTCCTCCCCGCACACAGCCGGCAGGCAGGCGCCATATTTGAGTCGCCAGCACCTGACTCTCACCTTTGGCCCCGCCCCGTGATTCCCGGAGGCCCCGCCCCTCCCCACCTGCAGCTCATCTGGGCCATTTCCAGGGGCTTTTCTGTGCAAGTGGCCTCTCGAGCCTCATGCTTAGGACTTTTCTAAAATCTCTCCAACAAGCAGCAGCAGGCCCCATACGGCTTTATAAGTGGCCCCAGGCCTGGCACTAGCGGCAGCTGCACTGGCTCATAGCTTGGCCTCTCCTGGGCACCGCCAAGCCCAGCACAAGCAGCAGCCAACTGCGGTTTGCTGTGTAGCTCATGCTGGGTGGCCCTGGGCAAGGCACTGGCACAGGCTGACTTTGCACCTCCCAGGAGGCCCCAGAAACAGTGCACCTGTTGGTCAGACTTGACCACGCTAGATTATAACCCTACCACATCCCCGAGTGACACACTCAAAGGGCACACTTGGTGAACACCAAAGCCCCACTGAAGTAAATCCTGCTCCATAGGGGTGTCCCCAGCACAGCAGCTCTCTGGCTGTAGTTGCAGCTGGTCCTCACAGCTGACTGGGGGGCGGGGTCAATTCCTCCCAGTGACGCCAACAGCAACCAAGGCTCAGCTACAACAGGACAGTGCACACAGCCCACACAGGGGAGCACCTAGAAGGCCCAGCTCAGGTGACTGGGGAGGCTGGGGACCTTACAGGACACCTACTACATAAAACCACTCTACAAATCCAGGAGACATGGCAGCTCTACCTAATACATAGAAACAAACACCTGGTAGCAGCCAAAATGTGGAGGCAAAGAAACATGTCACAAAGGAAAGAACAGAAGAAATCTCTAGAAGAGGAACTAAATTCAGTAGACCCAAGCAAGCTAACAGATAGAGTTCAGAATTTTGTTTATAAAGATGTTTAAGCCGACTATTAGGGAAATAACGGAGAAAATCAATAACATAATAAAGTACCAATTTGAAATGAAGGCTACAGGAACTGAAATGAAGAATAATTTACAAGGAATCAACAGGAGAGTAGAGGATGCTGAGAATCAAATCAGCAGTGAGGAAACAAAAAACACCCAACCAGAAGAGCAAAAAGAAAAAAGAATCCAGAAATATGAAGATAGTATAAGGAGCCTCTGGGGCAACTTCCGAGGCCCAACATTCGTATTATTGGGGTGTCGGAAGGGGAAGAAAGAGACCAAGAAATTGAAAATCTATTTGAAAAAATAATTACAGAAAACTTCCCCTACCTGGGGAAAGAAATAGACTTACAAGTCCAGGAAGCACAGAGGGTCCCAAACAAGAGGAACCCAAAGACAGGGTGGGAGCAAAGTGGAGGGGGTCAATTGGGGGAAAAAATGGGACACCTGTAATACTCTCAACAATAAAGATATATTTAAAAAAAAAAAGAATATGCCATGGGGGGAAAAAAAGCCTGAGGCCATAAAAAACTGTGGCCGGTAACTACCTCTTTATTTTTTACAATATTAGGTTCCCTGGACATTCTCAATAAATACTTGGTGACAAAAAGTATAAAAGATAATAAAAGTAAATGACTTGCACTGATTGATCTTGTTGTCTTAGTCTTATTTGCAACAAAAAAATAGGGAGTGATGAAAAATTTAGTCAGTGATGTACTGTACATGTCCATGTATAGCTTAAAATATCAGGCATTTTGCATTCACTTTCTTCTATCTTAAACAGCTGATCACCTTCAGCCATTCAATTATCAGAATTAATCAGTGAGAAACTTTAATATAATGCCACAATTTGGGTTCAAAAAAATTATTAAATGAAATAGAGAAAATAGATTATAATTTAATTTTTTCTAATATCTAGGACATTCTATTATATCAGAAAACTAGAGAAGATACTCAGGACTAAAATTGGGGTAGAAGGCAGGGGAAGAAGTTTAAATCCAGGTTGACTTTTTCAGGACAGATAAAAGGACAGAATTCTTTATATTCCACATACAAGTGAAATCACATGGAATTTGTCTTTCTCTATCTGACTTATTTCACTTAGCATAATACTCTTTAGGTCCATCCATGCTGTCACAAATGGTAAGATTTCATTCTTTTTTGTGACCAAGTAATATTCTATTGTATATATGTACCATATTTCTTTATCCATTTGTCTATTGATGGGCACTTGAGTTTGCTTCCATATCTTGGCTATTGTAAATAATGCTGCGATAAAACTAATATAAAATAATAATGAATGTAAATTGTAATTAAAAAATTAATAAATAATTTTTTTAAAATAAGATAGAGTTCTAACACTTAGCTGCAATCTGGTTTAATGATGCATTTTAGGAAAAGCTACAGAGTCTCTATTTTTAAAAAAAGGAACCTGAACTTATTGAGTTAACATATTGTACAATGAGGCAAAATAAATACAATGTGCAAATAAAAGATGGCTAAAGTCAGATCGTGGAGAACACCAATATTTAAAAATAGGGAAAAAACAGAAAAAGAAGAGAAAATAAAATGACAATTATCACAATAATTCTAAACAGTAAAATAACTCTGAAGAAAAATAATCAGACAATGGAATAGAGAGTGACTTCAAGAGTAGTTTTTGGTCAGCAAGAAAAGGCAAGGGAGGCCTCTCTGAGTTTGGATAACATGAGCTGTAATCTGAATGTGGGCAACCCTGCTATGGGAAGAGCAGTGGGAGGAATGCTCCAGAAAAAGGAAGTAGCAGTCAAGATTCAAAATGAGAATAATTTTAGCCTGGAGGAATAGAAAATGAAGAGAGTGGCCACTATATAGTCAAAGTGAAGAAGAAAGCATGGTGTCTTGAGTGAATACGGGTGTCAGGAGTGAGTTGTGTTTGCAAAACAGAATTTTGTAAGAGATAAAGAAATCAAGAATATTGAATCGATATAGAGGTGCATCATTTGCTCTTGCAATCTCTCCATAACAATCTCTACTCCATCTACCCTCATTTGCTGGTATGATCTCATTCAGTTCCTTAGCAAAATTGTTCTGTATGCTGATGACTCCCAATTTCATGTCATCTAGTGGTGTAGGTCTCCCTTTAGTGTTGCAACAAGTTCAGTTTTGTCCATTGAAAAATCTCATTTTTGAGGGACAGCTTAGCTGAATACAGAAACCTTGGTTGATCTTTACTTATCATTATTATCGTTATTCTTTCAGCACTTTGAATATGTTTTTCTAATGTTTCCTGGCCTCCATTATTTCTGATGTTGGCTTATAATTATGTCACAATCCTCTGTATGTTATGAGTTATTTTTCTTTTGCTGCCCTCAAAGTTTTCTCTTTTATCTCTGACTCTCAACATTTTAACAATGATGTATATAGGTGTAGCTTTTATTTACTTTCAAATTAGGGGTCATTGAGCCTCCTGTATCTTTAAGTTAATGTTTCTCCTCAGTTTTTAAAAGTACTCTGCTATCATTTCAGGAAATATTTTTTCTGCCCCTTCCCCCTTCTTTTTTCCTCTTGACTCCAATTCAACTGATTTTAAACTACATGATACTTTTCACTTGTCTCTGAAGAAGCCTTGTTCATTTTTCTTTAATCTGTTTTTAATTCTGCCCTTTGAGTTGTATAGTTATTATGGAACTATAAAGGCACTTCCAGTCTGATTGTGAGCTCATCTAGTGAATTTTTCTTTTCAGTTATTATGATTTTCAGCCTTAGAAATTCCATATAGTTATTTTTTAGTTTCCAATTCTTTGTTAAAATTCTCTGTCTGTTCACTTAATATAGCATATTTTCTTCAATCTTTGAACATATTTTTTTTAATTCATTGAATAACAGCTGCTCTCAAGTTTGTGTTCATTTAACATCCTGACTCACTTGCAATCAATTAGTATTGATGGATTTCTTTTTGCATATGAGCCACACTTTCCAATTATTTTCATGGCTAGTAACTTGTTGTTGCAGACTTGTCATGATATGTAATGACTTCGTTAGCTCAGAGCGACATAACAAAACACCATAGACTGGGTCAGTTAAAGAGCAGATATTCATTTTCCAGTTCTCACCAGATCTCAAAGTTCTGGAGGCTAGAAGTCCAAGATCAAATTTCTGACTGATTCAGTTTCTGATGAGTATTCCCTTCCTGGCTTAAAGACAGCTGTCTTTTCACTATGTCCATACATGACCTTTCCTGGGTGTGTGTGCAGGAGCGGGGTGGAGCTCTGGGGTCTCTTCTTGTAACACTAATCTTATTGGATCAAAGCCCTACCCTCATAGCCTCATTTAAACTTAATTACTTCTTCAGAGGTTCCATCTCAAAATACTGCTACACTTGAGATTGGCATATGAATTTGAGCAGTACACTAAAATTTAGTCCATAATAGATAATATTGGCCCTGAAATCTCTTTTCTTCTAGGATTATTGCTCTTCAGTTCCAGTAACCCACTAACTTGCCTGGACTTAACCTGAAATTTGTTTCCTCCATGGTGTAGAGGAGCTGATGTCTCTGCCAAGTTTTCTTGGCTTCTAGTTGCTGCTTTTTTTTTTTTTTAGCCTGCCCCCATGTTGGTTTCCTCTGTGCCTACTTAGTTTATATGTTTGCATTAATATTCAAGTTTGGGGTTCACTCTTTAGGTTGTTCCTTACTTATGGCTCTGCTACTGAATTTCCAGTTGCCTTTCCATCCATAATTCTGCCCTCTGATAAATCAATCTAGTAGGGCTTCTGTTTTCTGCCACTGAAGCTCTCTGTGGACTATGAAATGAACTCAATCAAATATATAACTCCAACACTTAATTAAAAGCAATTCTATTTTTCAAAAGCTGACTCCATGTCTATGTCCTCCCTGCTTTTATACCAGAGTCCCTGGGGTCATCTGTATACATGCATATTTTACTGGTCTGGTCAGCCAAACATTTAGACAAAGTTTATGCTCATATTTTTGGGTTTTAGCTCTTTTGTGGTGCTCCTGCTTCTAAAATGTTCCCTTAAACATTCAGTGATTCAGCTGCCCTGAAATTGAGTCCTGTAAGCTGGTGTTTTTCAAAAAAGCCACAAAATTGTACTTTCTACCTGCTGCAGTAGCAATCTTTCAATAGCAAACTCTTCTCAAGTCTCTTCCTACCTTTGGTCATTTTCCAGTATCTTCAAATTACTGTGCTTGATTTTCTTCCAGTTTCTGTAATTGTTTTCTGCAGGAAGAATTGCCTGAACTTGTCATAACACCTATCATCAGTGATCAACTTAACACATAAATCATATCACTCACACACACACACACACACACACGGTTACTTTAAAATAAATAAAAAATTGCTTTTCCCTAAACTAGAATAGAGTGCAAACTCAGTATTTTACAGGACTCTGCATAATCTATCCTCTGCCTAAATCTGGCATTATTTCTTTCCACTCTCCTCCTGTTCACTAAACTGAAGCTATAATAACTATCAGATAATCAATAAGTTGCCTAACCAACAGTTTGCCCCATTCTCATCCTCTGAAAAGAATTATGATTTTTTTCATGTTCTTCTTTTTTCCAGGTAGGCTGCATATCTCAAGAATGTGGGAGGTATAGTGTAGGAAAAGGCCAGCAAACAACAAACAAACTCTGAAGGAGTTGGGTAGCAAGCTTCCCCAGAATTGCAGAAATCCCCTTGAAAATGAGAGAGACATTTCTGCCAGGAACTGAAAACAGATCCTTATGGATCTGGGAAGCTTGCCCCCAGGAGGGTTATGGCCTTAAGAACAAATGTGAAGCATTAGCACAAAACAAAGCCATTTGTTCATGGGCATCTTATGGTTTCTACTGATCACTGTCTTTCACACCTGCCTTTCTGTGGCTCACAATAAAAATAGCTGGATGGTGAGGAGGGTTGTTGCAGCGCCTCCAGAGCCTCAACCCTCTGCATCTCCACCTAAATTCTACATTCTCCTTATCTCGAGTTTTCTTCGCATCCCGTGAGCACAAGAGTATAGGGTTTCCTGTCTCCCCAAACATATACAGAAGTGGGCCTGATTTACTTAAGGGTAATTCTATTCCCCTCACCAGTGATTAATTCAGGATTGATCATTTGGAAGATTTTGATAGCATATGAGAAGTTGACAGTTTCTGAGAAAATTCCTCCTCACTGTTCTAAGAGACATTCAGTAATTAATTTTTCTGCCCTATGAACTTGAATAAGAAAGTCATGATAGCTACTAGCATCCATCTTAAAGCCACAAAGTGAGCTGACCTTCAAGGGGTATACATCAAAGGTTAATGCAAACATATTAGGGAGGAAAATGGAAAGAAGGAAAAGAACTCTGGGTTCTTGATGATGGGACCTGTCGGGAAAGGCAGTCTCATGCTTATAGTCTTCCCATACCCTCTCATCTGCTAAAGAATGGGCCTTGGCCTGGAACACTCCCTTGACAAGAGATAAAGAGTCCTTACGGCCTATGCTGGGCTGATTACCTTACCTAGAAATATCTTTCCCTGCTTCAGACTCACATGTTCTCCTTTTTTCTGTATAAGCGTGTGCATCATGTGGCATGTGGCCAACTCCACTGCTGTCTCTGTGGGGAAGGGGGAGCAGCGTCCTTCTGCTTCGCTACAAGAGGGGTGTATGCAGGCCAACTGCCCACGTCAGCTGCCAGAAGAGACCCATTGGTCATGGGGGACCAATGCCCACTACAGAAGCTAATAGTGCTCTGTCTCTTCTCTACGTCCAGTCCCGTGTTTGCATTGTGTTCACCTCGATGACTCAATACCAACATGAAATGGGCAGAAGTGTTTGAACTTCTACTCCTAATAAAATAGCCAACAGATGCCACTTGGCTGACAGGATCAAACAACCTGGAAAACTACCTGACCTTTGCACTTTTAGTTATATGAGCCAAAAAGTGTCCTAATTGTTTTAAACTATTGGAATTTTTTTCTCTCTTTTGAAAGAGTGTACCGGCTTTCTTTCCATTCCACAGAAATGTCAGGCTCGTTCCTGCCTTCAGGATTTTTCAGCTATTATCACTTCTACTTACCTCTTCCCCCAGATCTTAATTTGCTTGTTCTTTTTCATCATTCAGATCCCAATTCAAATACAGCCTCTTCAGATAGTCTTTTGCCAAGTAGCCTCTTAATCAGTCTAGTCAACTTCACTATTTTAATTCGCCCTTCAATTTATCACTATTTTATATTTTATCATTCATAATTTTAACCTACATTTCCCAGTAAGTATGTCAACTCTTTGAAAGCAAACACTGTCTTGTTCACTATTGTATCCTCAGTGCCCAGGCAGGATTTGACAGCTAATACAAGATCAACAAATTATTATTAACTGAAAAATAGCAGAAAGGTGTCAATTTAGCTGGAAAGGGTTTTAACAACAAAACTCGTTCTTCATTAGAACAGAAGTTTTCCAAATTTACATTATAAAACTGTTTACTTGCAAGAGAAAAATGTCAATAGTATCATTTTAAGTCCCTATTGTTTGGTTCGCAGCTTTTTCTCCCCATAATTCCTTGGAGATTTGCTCTCTCCAAAATATCTGTATATGAGTTTTTACAACAGAACAGTCTCTTACACTTGAAAAATAGGTTTAAAGGTCATTTTTCCATCACTCAAATTCCTGGAAACAGATCTGTTTACTTGGGAGAAGAACCAAATACTATCATCTTACCATTAGTCAAAATACTTGCATTGTTATTAAATACCATCCAAATGAGGTTTTTCCAACCAGGCCTTGCAAATCAGCACCAGTTCACGTGTCCAGAGAACAAAACAAATCATTGAGATTGCACAAAAATTATTCATTACTTCAATATTCAACATCAGAAAAAGAACTATTCCTGAATGAGGGAAAGAAAAGTGTGCATTTTGCTGGAGTGAAGAGCTTGCGTTGACCTTTTCAGACTTAGGCATCCGTTTTCCAAAACACTGTCTAAAACAAAGTTAAAGGCCAGTTTTGAAAACACAGATTTCTAACTGTTGCGGAAATGTAAGTGTGAAATATGGAGCCACCTTAGGACTTCTTGTTTTTGTCTCATCTCTAAAAGCTTTGGAACCCTTTTTATCTTAATTACAAATATATAGGGAAATAGTGCAGGAAAAATAAGACTCAGCTTGTGCTAAGCCCCTCCACTCAAACACCGTCTTCAGCATTCTTTCTCCACGCCCTTCCTCTGAACCACACGACACTTTCTTCGCCTCAACCTTAAATACCGAGCGCCCCATCCACAACTGCTCGGAGTGTGATCTTCACAGATGAAGCCTCGGTGTACCCAGTAACTATTTGACTCTCTTTTTTCACCTTGATTTCCTTTTCTATTCCCTCCTGTGAGTTAGAAAGCTCCTCTTGGGGATAATAATCGGGCAGACTTAAGCATAAGCTACGTTTTTGAAAAGAACCCTTCAGTTTGCAGTAGTGATTGTGCCCCTATTAAGAATCATTTCCTGGGCCTTCCATTGGCTCCAGGTACACGTTTCACACTTAGGTTGCCGCTCATACTTCCCCTTTGTTGTAGCCACTACAAGTTTCTCTTTTCTCATCCTAGAAAGTAGTGATTATTTTGACACTCCACTTAATGTTACTCTGTATGTAGCCATTCCTGCTATAATATAAATGTAATGAAGGGGGGCAGCGAATCATTGCCTGAGGAAATAAAGTATTTTGTCTTCAACTTCAAGACTCATTTACAAACCAAACTTTAAGGCTTGCTGACATGGAAACTTCAAACCTCTTTTAGAAAAACAAAGTTCTATTTTCTAATTTGCCTTGTAGGTTGGTGTTCTGCCTTCCCTGCCTCATTTGGTTTTTGGTCAGCTCACTCTAGAACATGATGACAACATGATACCCACATACCACTGGGGGTTACCCGTTACACAAGCTGCTGCGCTTTGTCCCTGATACGCTCTGAAGCATTTTAATCACAGAACTGGCACAGATGGAAATCCACGAGCTGGCACTGGCCTATGGGTCGTGGGACTCCAAGTGCTGCAGTTTAAAACCCTCCACTGAGGATCAAATGCTACAGAGCAGAAAACCCACACTAAACAAAATCAGAGGGAAGAGAACATTGCCAAGATGCAGTTCCTTTTGGACAATTTTCACATTATAATCCCTTCAGGTACGATATAGTATCCACAATGTTCTCCTTCCTTAGGCTAACGTTGGCACCCCTTTTGCTTCCATCCCCATCAGAGAATTTATATAAATTGTAAGTCTCTTTATTTTGTTAAAAAGCTAGCAATAATATGTTATATTAATATAAGTAGTAGTACATGTTAAGATGACTTTGAAAAGCTAACACCCCATGAGATTACCTGACAAGAAAGGAATTCCACAGGCTTTGGTCCTTCAGTATTCACTCATTCTGGGAAATTCCCCTATTAGAGCAGGACACTTCAGATAGGCTTACCCCTAGCAGGCATTGGAGTCCATCTGTGGCATTGATGAAGTATCTGACCAAAGGGACACTGCATAGAGATTAAATCTTAAACAGTGACATTAAGACCCCTTCTTGGGAAAGGATACTTGGCTGAGACCCAGATTACTTCAGTAGTGATGGCTAATGGACACCAGAAAAGCAAGCATATAAGTTTATTAGGTTATCTGCTGGCAGACTGAGGACCTGAGAACCTTTCCTGACTGGTTAAATAAAGTGTCCAATGCTAGGGTTTCTCAACTTCTTGAATTGTCCTAAAGACTTAGAGAAAACCACCCAGTATGCCAAAATAAAACACTAAAATTTCATTAGCCCTACTCTCCACCTCATATTCAATGTTATGGGTGATTTGAATGTCTATGAACATGAATTACCCAAAACCCTGCCTAAAGTTTCTTAAATTACCTTAACCCTAATTATATCCATTTCAACTCTACTTCAGTCACCCACCTTGGATCCAACATCACCCAAAACAGCTCTGACTCTGTCTTTAACATTAATACCCTGCTTTCTGACCATAACTCTCCATCCTTCCAACATTCTTGTATATCTTAATCCATTTCCATTTTAACTATATTGGCAGTAGAGTCAGTGGTTAAGTGTGATTGCTTGGATCTACATCCTGGACCATTTACTTCCTAGCTGTATAAACTTAGACCAAGCCTCAGTTTCCTAATCTAAAGAACATGGAACTATGTTTAATCTAGCAGATACTCATGCTTACATAATATAGTTGTTATAAAGATAAAATAAGATAAGCTGGTACATTTAGCACAGTCCAGGTATGGCACGTAGCAGTTGCTAAATAAATGTTATTTATTTCTTACCCATTTGGCTTTTTCCTAAGCTTGTTCATTTTCTTCTAATTTCTTCCATATCCAGCCTAAAACTGGGGCTTCATTATTGTCTTTTCTCCACATAACACATGGACAAATGTAGCCAACTAGCTGCTCTGCTCCACACCAGGTCTGATTAAAATTAATGAAAAATTTACAACTGGGTATTAACTATCAAAATGTAAGACTTATTCCTGGCCAGTTTGGCTCAGTGATTAGAGCACTGGACCCAGGACTGAAGGGTCCTGGGTTCGATTCCAGCCAAGGGCATGTGCCTTGGTTGCAGCTCCATCCCCAGCCCCAGTTGGAATGCATGCAAGAGGCAACCAATTGATGTCTCTCTCACATCGATGTTTCTCTCTCTCCCTCCACTCTCTCCCTCCCTTCCATTCTCTTTGAAAAGCAATGGGAAAAAAAAGAATTAAAATGTAAGACTTTTAAAAGCAACTGTGCTATTGTTATAATTCACTAAGCCTTTTACATGTCAACAAACAACAATATCTCTAAATAGTGACAATATCTATTAAAAACCACAGTCTTCAAATATCCTATATTATCTCTGTTCTGTAACAAATTTAAGAATAACAATTCCTCCTCTTTGAACATTTGTTATATTATTTATCCCTCTTTTCCCTGTGTATGTTAATATTCCACTCTTACTTTTTCTGAATCCATCATAACATTTTGTGAGTCCAAGACAACATGGAGGCTTACATACAATATTTTTAAATATTTACAAATTATAAATCAAACTAATAGAACCTTCTGATTCTATTCAAGATGGAGTAATGACAGCCAGATTTCCTTCAAAAACACAGGCAAAGTATATAAAACAATGTTTTCTAAGACTTTGAACAACAGTAGACAAAGGACGGTAATCTCTGAGACATGAAGAACATATGAGGTAAGCTGAACAATTTCTTTAATTTACTGCCTTAAGAGAGATCTCAGTCAATGACAGGGAGAGGAGGGGAATCTGGAAGGACCTCAGTGGATTTCCTGAACTGAGGATATAAAGCTGAGAGAACAGGGAGAATAAAGCTGCTAGAATCCACTGGCCAGAGGAGCAGAGAGGAGAGAATTGCTCAGAAACAGAACCCTGACACGAACACCAGGTCCAGAAGACTGACTTCCCCATCATCCAAGCTAAGAAAACGCATCATTCACAGATAACTTGGTGAACTACTCATGATGGTCTTGCATCCATGTGAGAAAAAAATTAACCCTAAACTGTGCACTAAACTAACCCCAGCAAACAAGTCATAACAGGAAAACCAGAAAGGAAAAAACTGTTTCCAACTAACTACATCTGGAATGAAGTACAGGAACATTTATAGAAATACAAAAGATATCCAGCTCTCAAAAGAAGTAAAATTTACAGTGTATGTCATCCAGTCAAAGATTACCAAGCTTCCAAATGAAAACATGATCCATAATGAGAATTATCAATAAAATGAAATTGACCCAGAACACAGGTGTTAGAATTAGCACAGAAGGACAATAAAATGGTTACAATAACTGTGTTCAATGTGAAACAAAATTAAGTACAGACATGAAAGATATAAATAAGACCCAGATCTAACTTCTAGAGGTAAAACCTACCATGACTGCGATGAAAAATACACAGAATAGGATAAAGGTAGATTAGGCATTGCTAAAGAAAAGATTATAAAATTTGATAACATAATAGAAACTATTAAAAATTAAACAGAGAGGAAAACATAATTTTAAAACTTAAGGGGCAGCAATTAACTGTAAAACAACTTTGAGCAACCTGATATACAAATTTAACAAAGAGTATTTACAAAATACATCACTCAACATCAGAATACACATTCCCTTCAAGAGCTAATAGACTCTTTGCCGAGCTATACCACAGATAGGCCATTAAACAAGTCTCAAACTCAAAAGCATTCAAGTAATAAAAATGTTCTCTGACCACAATGGAATTAAATTAGAAATCAATAACAGAACAATCTCTGGAAATCATTAAATATTTTGAAATAACACACTTCTAAATAACCCACTGATCCAAGAAGAAATAAAAAGATAAATTAGAAAATATTTTAAACTGAATAATATTTTTTTAAAAACAGTATATCAGAAAGCTGTACTGATGGGGATGTTTATAGCATGAACCACCTATATTAGAATAAGTCAGATCAACAAATTCAGTTTCCTCCTTAAGGAACTAAAAAAAGAAAAACAAAACTAGTAGAAGGAAAAACTAAAGCCCAACAATATTTCTCATGAACTTAGCTGCAAAGATTGTAACTAAATTTTTAGTAAATAGAATCCAACTACCCATATATAAATACATTTATAATATATATGTATATATATTATATATATATATAAATAATAATACATCATAGCCAAAGAGAGATGAATCCTTAAAAAACAGGGTTGATTTAACATTTTAAAATCAACATAATTCCCCATAATAAAGAAATAAAAGAAAAATAATTATAATTTTACTAGAGGTTTTAAAAACTTTTGACAATACTAATATTCATTCTTATCTTATTTTGAAAATAGAAAGAAACAATAAAATCCATCAGAAAACTAAAGGTAGAAGAAAATTTTCTCCACCTGATAAAGGATATGTACAAAAAAGGAATAATAATAAATACAGCTAACATAAACCCTTAATAGTTCAGAACTAAATGCTTTCTTGTTAAATTCAGAAGCAAAACAAGCAAGTCCACTCTTATCACACCTATTCAACATTGTATGGGAGGTCCTAGCTACTGGAATTGCCCATATGAAGAAGGCATTCATATTTTAAAAAAGAAACAAACCTATTTACAATAGATATCATTGTCTGTATACAGAGTCTGATGAAATCTACCAAAAAACTGGTACTTGTAATAAGTTTATCAAAATTGACAGATACAAGATCAACTTATAAAAATCAATCGTATTTCTAAATATTAACAATGAACAATAGAAAACTAACTTTAAAAAAAATTACAATAGCATCAAATGAAATTCTTAGAGTTAAATCTGACAAAAGATGTAAAATATACAATAAGAACAACAAAATGGCCCTGAGCAAATTATTAAAAGATCTAAAGAAATAGAAAGATATCATTTGTTCATGTATCAGAAGGCTCAGTATTGTTGAGATATCAATTCTCCCCAAGTTGACCTACAAAATCAATGCAACCATAATCAAAATTCCAGCAGGCACTTTAGTAGAAACTGATAAACTAATCCTAAAATTTATATGGCAATACAATGGACCTAGAATAGGCAAAACAACTTTGAAAAAATAAGTTTTGTAGTGCTAACACTATCTAATTTTAAGACATCAAGCTATAATACTCAAGATAGTGTGGCACTGCCCGGCTAGCATGGCTCAGCCATTGAGCATCAACCTAGGATCCAGGAGTTCGAGATTCGATTCCGAGTCAGGGCACATGCCCAAGCTGCAGGCTCTTTCCCCAGCAGGAGGCAGCTGATCAATGACTCTCATCATTGATGTTTCTATCTCTCTCTCCCTCTCCCTTCCTCTCTGAAATCAATAAAAACATATTTAAGAAAAATATAGTGTAGTACTGGCTTCAAGATAGCCATATAGATCCAGGAAACAAAATAGATCCCTACGGCTATAAAAAATGATTTTTTTTACAAGGGTACAATAGCAACTCAATGGAAAAGTATTATCTTTTCAACAAATGGTACTGAAAATTTGATTCATTCCTTGCACAGTATACCAAAAATAACTCAAAATGAATCCTACACCTAAATGCAAAACCTGAAACAAAATTTCTGAAAGAAAATCTATGTGTGACCTTGGGTTAGGATAATATTTCTTAAATAGGACATCAAAAGCACCATTTCTAAGAGAAAAGAAAAAAAGATAGACTTCATTGAAATAAAAAAGTCTACTCTTCAAATGGCATTATTTAAAATGTATAAAGATAAGCCACATACTGGGAAAAATACTTGACAGTTTCTTAAAAAGTTCAACATATTCCCACCATGTGATCCAACCCTTTCCCTGCTAGTGTTTGCCTAGGAGGAAAGCAAAGCACACATCCATACAAAAACGTGCACAAGAATTTCATAGCAGCTTTATTTTTTACAGGCAAAAACTAGAAACAAATGACCATCTACAGGTTCACAGCTTAACAAATTGTATTATGCCCATATAAGGGAATGCTACTAAGCAATAAAAAGGCATGAACTATTAAAAATGCAACAACATGAATGAATCTTAAAATTATTATGTTGAGTGAAAGTAGCCAGACCAAAAGCAAGAAAACAAAATACATGGTGCAGGATTCCATTTGCATAAAACTCAAGAAAATGCAAATTAATCCAGAGTGGCAGGAAGCAGATAAGGGGTTACGTGGGGGCTTGGGAGGAAGGAGGGTATGGGAGGAGCATTGCAAGGGGCACAGGGAAACTTTTGGAGGTAAAGAATGTTTGCTATTTGAATATTGGTGATGTCTCATGGGTCTATACATACGTCAAAACATCAAATTGCACAATTTTAATATGTGCAGCTTATTGTATGTCAACTATACCTCAAAACTTTGAGAAAATAAATAAATTCAGTTAACAAACCATTACATATATTTTATTATCTTACCTGAAACCACAGCTTTATAATGACCTGGAAAGACAAGCTTAAATTTAGAATTCCTAGACTACTTGGAGTTCCTACCTTTCCACCTTCACAGCAGCTACTCCTTGGCCACCCCCACCATCCCCACACTCCAGCCTGGAAATGAACACCCTGGCAGTTCTCAGGGAGGAAAAACTCAGGAACAAAGTCAAGATAGGTTATAGACGTGTGATCAGAGTATTTTGGGCTCAGGATTCTCTTTAGTAGAGTGTGTCCCTTGGGTACAAACAGAGCCAGCAGGCCAGAGGTGGTCCTTTTGGAAGTGTAGACACTGGGAAGAAGCTCTATTTTCCTGAGTCTAAGAGGGATACTTCAGACCTTACATACATTCAGATCTCTCTATTTACAAAAACAACAATAATAATAACACTTTACTTACTCTATGTTCCCACTTTTCCCATTATTACAGCCAAACTCTTTCACACATTTTACTCTATTTCCACACCACCATCACCCTCCCTTGTTTATTTCTTGCAATCTGGATTTAACCTCCACCAAATGAGCAAAAATTATAAACACAAATCAACAAAGGCCTCCTAATTCTCACAAGACATAGACGCTTAAGATAGTATCTTACTCTGCATTTGTGTCACATTCCACAGTGGCCGTTGCCCCCTGCTCATGTTCTCCCCTACCTAAGCAGCCAAGATAGCCAAGGCTCCCGGCTCCTCTCTTCTCCTCCCGGTCATTCTGCTCCCCCAAGAACACATTGCTTCATGTAGCCCTTTGAATGCTGACAATACCTAGGCTTCTATTCCCAGCCTTGACATCAAGAGATTCCTCTTTGTAAAGTCACACACATCCATGTTTTCAATAATGATCAGGATACTGTACTCTCACATTTCTTCCTGGAAGACTTCAGTCACATCTTTACAATAAGAACATATCCTCAAGTGAGGATTAAGAAAGAAAAGAAACAAAAAACCTCAAACACATATTTCACATGGCCCTCCCATCCCCTTTTTTATACCTTACATGCTCAAATGCAAGGTAAATTTCTTTTACCCAAAATGAGCTCTCAAAAAGTAATAAAAAATATTAGCTTAAAATAAATCCCGTCAAAAAGTGCTGTCTCAATTCCTTTGTCTTGAATTGCATTGCAGGGATTGGGCGAAGACCTTAGCCCTAGGCTTCATCAGTATTAATTTTCAATGTGTGTATATATTTGTAGATAGATGACTGACAGAGAGAGAGCAAGGAGTTAATAAGGCAAACATATAAAAAATAAAATTAACACATATTTAATAATTATTCCTGGAGCCTGGCCAAATGATTCTAAGTGTTGATATTGTGATAAACAAGATTACTTTTAAAAGCAATTTGATAAATGGTTATATTATGGAATTTAGCAAAACTACTAAAAGTCTTAAGTTAGGCTAATTAATACTTATGTCTTGGGATAAAATTCTCAGAAACAGCACTATAAACAGATATAAAAGTATAAATGGACTCTGAAAATCTGGTGACTCAAGAGAATGTCTCCAATGATAAAAACTAAATGAGATTACATGAAATATTAGATTTGTTAAAGTTAGCATAAGCCTTTTGTGACTAAATACATTGGCCTTCTAATGGGGGAAATAGTGTTGCTTTATATTGGGCATAAAAGGTTTAGTATATTACAATATTATTTGACATGGAAAGTGACTATATATTGTTAAGTGAAAAGAATTTTATTAAACAGCATATAACGTCATATCATTTTTGTAATGGGAAAATGTCTTTCTATACAAAACATTGTATAGAAACAATACCAACAATACCTCTTGACAAGATATTCACCAATATATCGACTGTGGTTATCACTAGATGGTGGCATGAGATTAAGGATAACATTTTAGTTTCCTGTTTTTCTCTCTGTCCAAATTTTCTACAACATACATTGTTATAATTTTGATGTTAGAAAAATAAAAGACAAGAAAGCAACATCTTTGAAGCCACGTTAATTTTGTGCCTCACTATTATTTGATCTACAAGAACAGATGTATTTGTCTAGTAAGATGTCATTTATTTGTAACATCCCACTATGGCATATTGGTTTTAATTTCCATCTCTACGCTTTTTAATATAAATGAGGTTTGTGTTCCTTTAAATTGGCTATTAAAAGATAAGAAGAATCCTATACTGTTGTATATGTTCAAGTCATAAAAATACATTTAGTGAACCAAATGAACCCAATGATCAATATTTCTTCATTTTCTAATACTAGATAAGTAACTCAGTTGCCGTTTTTGTCTTATTTCTAATTCATCAGAGTTAAAGGTGTCCTTAGTCCTTAGATAAGAATTGAGTGCTCTGTGCTGAGGATCAGCAGGAGAAACTATCAAACTACATCGGCCCCCCTGCTGCCTGACTGGCCCAGGGAATCCCGGGTCCGGAAAATGTGAGTGTGAACGTCTTTTGGGAGAAGGGAGGCAAAGCAGGGGACAGAGAGCACGGGGGAGGTCCTCAGGGGAGCAGAGCCCGGAGCAGCCGCCTGGACAGTGAAGGGACACGTGGACAGTGGCTCCCCCGGTGTGTCTCCTGTTTGGACACCTACAGCTTTGCATCCTCACTCAGTGTCCTCTATGGGTTTTTAATGTACGTTTCGTTTCTTTTCTGTAACTCTTCCCTGAGAGATGAAAACTGAACTAGGCTCGCCTGGTAAGATTCTCTTCCAACATCTGGTGTTCACTGCAGCTCCGTGAAGTTTACTCTACTGCTTCTTCTCATCTTTGAATTCAGTGTATTTGTTCCCTTAAGAGCCACAATTTTACAGGCATTACGATAAAATAAAATATTTGTTTCCAAAATTTTCCTTCCTGCCCGTCTCCTCTTTCTATCCTTTGCTCAACCCAATAGACATGAAAAGTCTTAGCAATGAATCCCTTAAAGAAAGCCTGTCGACTGATTAGCCAGTTTATACTTATAGTTGAATCGCTCTGTGAAAAAGACCTTCCTTTGCAAGTAGATGAAGATCTTCATGTGGACTCAAAACCAGTTCCCAAAACAGGGAGGGTGTAAATCGAAGCTGAATTGGAAACTTAGAGACAGCAGGAAGTGCAAAGAGAAAAAGGCATCATGAAGAATCTTGCCTTTCGAGAGCGGGGACATTTTTAGTGAGAAAACTACCAGGACCTCGTAGGCTGGAGGTGAGAATGAAGGCACGTGTGCTGGGATACAGGGAACAACCCTGCCCGGGGGCACCTCTGCTTAGTTACTGAAGTGCAGCCACCTAAGGAAAGTCAGGTCCTGTCACTCGCTTTATTGAGTAGTGAGAAGGCGTTTAGAGATTATGGGCGATCTTAGAGGACAGACCTAAAAGTTTGCCCTCATATAATAAACAACTGATATCTATTACAATATTTTAGGAAATGATGTGTCATAGTGGAATTATTCTTTTTACATAAGATTGGCAAAGAGTTGAAGAACACAATGGGAAGGGAGAGAGGGGTCAAGAAAACTCATTAGAAAACCATTGTAATAATCTGGGTGCAGGGTAATAAAGCCTGGATTTGGGAACAGAGAGGGTATGTCAAGAATTCAGGAATAAAAATAATAACGGGTGACAGATTGGGTTATGGGAATAGAAAAAAACATAAGGAGTTGAAAATGTCCTGAAGCATAAAAGAATTGTGGTACTAATGACAGAAAGGGAAATGTTAGGATGAACTCACATCACAGGATTTGTGCCTATCTGTACTATTCTTGATAAGTTTGGGTTCCCAAAGTAGCTGCTAGCAATTCCTTAAAAAAAGCAATTTGTTGTACTGACTTAGAAGTGGTAAAAAAATAAAAAAATTTTAAAAGCCTTTTCTGGCCCCTAACTTACAAGAAAGTGCTTGCACAAAGGAATATAAAAGGGTTTTCAGAAAAGTCTAAAACGCTACTTTCCAATACAGAGTTGAATATTTCCACTACCCCTTAGATATCCATCAAGTCAAATGTTACCTTTTTTTGTCTTATTTAAATGGCATTGATTTATCACGTGTTTCTAACAATTGTTTCACTTAACTTAGAATTTAAAAAAACAATATGTATATTTCCACAGTTTCTTCTGGCTCTGCGGGCATGGCCTCTGAGTTTTAACAGTCCTTTTGAAGTCTAAGTGGAATAGGCAATCCACTGTGCTCGCCGATATCATTCTGAAACTGTCTGACCGATTATTATATAAAGATGAGCGTTTCACTTAATAAAGCCTTAGAGTAACACAATTTGTTACACCATAATTAAAGATGGACACATCTGTTCCATTTTAATTCAAACTCCTTTGAACATAATTACATAAAGCTGCAAGAACAGAAATTCTCAGTCTCAGAAATTTACTATTAAAAAAAAAAATCATTCTGTCTACAGAAACTACATGGTCAAAGGACAATTTGTAAAATGATGTCAAATAGTTGTCTCTCACGCTGTATCAAAGCACGAAATAAAGCTAAGACCCCAGATTAAAGAACTGTCCCCATATGAAAGCCATAATTAGTTAAAGAAACCCAGGTCAAGGACAATCTTTATAAGAAATACTCACATTCCATCCCTGTGGAGAGATACTATCGCTATATATTCTTTTAGCCCATAGAAAAATAAGAGAAGATATAACAAATACTGAGGGTAGTTAAAGGAAAAACGAATATAAGACATTCAACATTTGTGCATTAACTTTAAACCTACTAAACTCTAAATTTTCAGTTATATTAATTTCATAGACCTTAATAGTGTATTCCCTTCATAAGGGCCTAGCCATTATATCCAAAATAGCTTTTAGGTTAATAATAATCAGATGCATAAATAAAGAAAGTAGAGGTAAAGGAAACCCTATGATTTCAGAATGATTTCTGAGAATTTAATAGCATGAGTTAAATGGCAAGCCGTGCACACAAATATCCCTGAAATGTAGGCTGCTAGTCTGTTTTATTTATGTTTCCATATCCTGAAGATGGCTTAATGAGGAGATGCAATCAGGATTAGCTAAGCAGTGAGAACTTGGAGGGAACAGGGTGGCAGTAAGATTTATATAAATATTTGCAGAGACTGGGAAGAGCAGATGCTCCTATAATCCAGACAATGTGTGTTCACTTCGTTTTAAAATAAAATAAAACATTTGAAAGCCAAAATATAATTAATCAGAGGAAATGCTTTAATCAGCATCTTCCAAATCCTTAAGCACTGCTGAAAAGATTAAAGAAACATGAAAGAAATTAAAATATAATATTCAAAAGAAAACTGGAATTAGTCTATTCCAGACATTCTCCCTTTATTTCAGATGTGGGATGGAGCATGAAGTTAATAAGCATTTCCAATTGCTGCCAACTAGTGAAATCTCCTAGGTGTTTAAGGTACAAATAAATCACCTAAGACTTACTGTATAATTTACAATGTGATAATGATAGCTCTCTCTTCATTATTAATATATTATGAGAAATTTGTGTGCTTGACCTTACTTCCTCTAGTTTTTAACATAGATCTTCCCAATCAAATTGGAGACAGCAAGTTTAAATGTCAGGTTTATGTCCATAGGTACACTACAAAGTTAAAGAAGAAGTTGCCTATCAAGAAAGAAATTAGTAGGTACCAATTTGTATCATAGAGACCCCAAATAAATGTGATTAACTTTGAACTCAGGTTTGGGCTCAGTTCTTCTAAACTCAGAACATTTCTTGCTATCATTTCTGTAGTATCTGCCCAGGATTTGACAAGCTGCTCAATATAAACCTATAATTATTACTAAAGCCCAGAGAAGAACAATTTAAACAAAGGATTTTAAAACAATGTCTCAAGGAAATAAAAAGCACATGCATTCATGACAAGATCAAAATATATAATCATGTAATAAAGTTCAGGCAATTGCCCTTTCTACAAATAAAATTTTGTTGGTGGCAATTATTTCATGTGTATCGTCATATTATAAATATTTTTAACATAAGATGAGCCCCTGCAGATAGTTAACAGCTTACTATTCTTTTCTTTGTTTGTTTTATTTTGTTTTTTCTATCACCTCTTATCCCCTCTATGCTCTTTTCCACCTCCACCCACCCCTTCCACCACCACCCCGACACATCCATGGGTTCTCTCTCTTTTTCTTTTTTGCTCAATCCCTCCGTCACCACCCAACATTCCCCGCTCTCCGCGCCCCCCCCCCCCCCCCAGCTATCTGCCTGCTTTCTACTTATGAGTCTGTCTCTATTTTGCTTACTATTCTCAATTGCAAAAGGACCTTTTAAATAGAACTTGAGCCTGGTTACAATTTCTAGCAGAAATACTGTTTGTATCTACTAAAATTCTACCACAAAGTCTAGCACTTGGGATTAAAAGTCATGGAAAGTTAAAAATATAATGCTGCAAAAACATTGCCAAAATTATGATTATTGAAATGCCAGGGATCAGAATTTTTTATTGAATTAATTGGGGAGATATTGGTTAATAAAATTATGTGGGTTTTAGATGTACAATTATATAATACACCATCTGTACATTGTACTGTGTTCACCAACCTAAGTCAAGTCTCCTCCATCACCATGTATACCTACCCCCTACACCCTCTTCAACCTCCCCACCAGGGATCAGAATTTTGTTATGTGCCCTCCTATAAGTAAATCTTAACAGAAGGGAAGAGTGTTTGACCATTGTGAGAGATCCATTGTGAGATCTAGACTGGGAAAATGAAAGCAATGTCTTCTGTGTTCTCTCATAGTTGTGGTAACTTTGAAAGCCATATTTGTTTCTTATATATTAACTATTTGATTTTCTGCTTTAGCAAAAGAACAAAATATCAAGCAGCTAGTATATAACTGAAAAGAAGGCATAGTTTCTTGTCTCAGTCTCTAGATGGCTTTTATTTGTTTAGTAATTTATGTACAGTGACCCTTTGATCCCCATAGCACTGACTCTGTATATTTCATTGTCATCAGTTTACCATTGTTACAATAGTCTATATTTTACTATATCATAAAGTAATTTTGAAAAGTTGTCCTATTGAATTTATACACCAATGTCACTCTTTATCAAATGGGCCTGTGTTGCTCAAATTAGTGACTTTTACATAACAAATCAACAAAGGATTTGTAACCAATCCCAATAATAATGCTTATTAAGAGTATGGTCATGTCTATCAACAGACTCACTGGACAGATAAGGGGCAGAAACCAGTTGTAAGAATGTTCCCTTTATTCTGTCTCCCTCTTCTCATTTCTTATCAGCACACTACAGAAGGGACATAGAGTTTAATTATTGTGGTTGCTGAATATCATTACCACCATCTAGCAAGTTTATCACTTGTCTTAAGGAAATCAGAAATTAAGTTCTGTTGGGGAGCCTGCAACTGGGAAACTATCTGGAAATCTGAGTCTCATCTCTGCCGTGATGTTGCTGTGTAATCGACCTTCTGCATGGGCCGTGTTTATAAGATGAGAAGGTTGGCTTAAGGAAATGCCAACCCCAGGCACTTGTATGCTGGGCATTGTCAAAGCAAGTCAAGGCACAAATGTAATCATACAGGGAAAATTGCTCATGAATCAGGAACTGTGCTGGCTGATAAGGCATCCTTTAGCCACATGTGACTATTTAAATGTAAAAATAAGTTAACAGTAAATAAAATTTAAAATTCTATTTTTCAGTCACACAAGCAAATTGTAAGTGCTCATAGCTCCATGTGGCCAGTGGCTACCCGTAAAAAAAGAAAATTCTTCATAAATTATTATGTTATATCCATTAGTTCCTGGAACCGGAGATGATAAAGACCAAAATTATCAACCTGCAGAACTATCAACCTGTTTCTAAGAGCAAATGGATGTAGCCAGGTCATTTACATACAGTGTGGGTGTTTGTTTTTTTCAAACCATGGCCCTCACCATTTTTTTTCCTGACAAGGAAGATATGCAAATGATTCTGCTTCCTTTTTAATAAAAAAGTTCTGAATATATGCTCCTCGAAACTAAAGTATGGCTCAGTGGTCATGTAGGACCCTCAAATTATTTATGTACACAATACCGTAGCAAAGCTTTGTTTCAAAAATTATTAACTATGGCATATTAGCTGCTGCTCAAGCACACACACACACACACACACCACAAACATCTTTTCAAATAGACACTATCAAACAAAATTAACACCAAAAATAACATATTCCTACCAGCATATAGGCAAGCAATCTGAGTTCAGTGACATTTCTTTAATAACTACTTAATAACTTATGTGATTTTAGATAATCCTTTATTTATTAAAAAAGAGAATACAATGAATAAAAATATGTCAATATATAAGTAATTATAGAGCATCACTATCATTTTCAAACATACCAAAATGTATACGTCAAATAAATGGTACTAAAGGAGTTACTTTTCAGAAAACTGAATTGCCTATTAGTTCTCTGAAATGTTTTAGTAGTGTCAGATCTTAATACACTGGAGAACATTTTTTGTTTTTGAAAATAATTCAAGGTTATATAAAACCAAATCTGGAACATGATTTCTGGTTATAATCAAAGCACAACTAAAGAGTAATAAGGCATTTCTTCTGTGGGAATAATAATAATGAAGCAGCATTTATTAAGTGTCCATGAAATATCAAGAGATATTGAATATTTGACATAATTATTCTAGTCTTGATAATTATTTCCCTATCTTACACATGAGAAAACAGCTGTTCATAGAAGTTTCACAACTTGCTTAATATCACATGGCAGGCACATTGCAGAACAAGTATTCGAATTCAGAAATATTTAGCCAGTGCGAATCTGGGATGCTAAGGTTAATTCTCAATGAAAAATTCCAAAAAGTGTTTCTTATTTATAATTGTTTTTACTTCCACAACTTCTGTTATAACAATGTACACTTCTGGTCAATATATAATGTACATTTTATGATGTGATTTTTTTTAAAAGAATATAACTTGTGAACTCAATTATTCCTCCAAATTCATCTTGATTATTTTTAATGTAGAACATCAATAAATCTTTCAATAAAAATTAAAAAGTCTTCAAATAAGTATTTATTATAAGTAAATATTAAATCCTTTGGTATAGTTTTATAAATTTAACATGGGTACTTTAAGTTTATTTTTTATTTTTATTTTTTTAAATATGTCTTTATTAATTTCAGAGGGAGGAAGAGAGAGGGAGAGAGAGATAGAAACATCAGTAATGAAAGAGTCATTGATCGGCGGCCTCCTGCACTCCCTCCACTGGGGACTGAGCCTGCAACTCAGGCATGTGCCCTGACCGGGAATTGAACTGAGATCTCCTGGATCATAGGTCGATGCTCAACCTCTGAGCCATGCCTGTGGTGCATGGGTACTTTAATTTTAATTGAAAAGTAAGTATGTGTCCATATAAATTTGCAATATGAAAAAATAAAAACAGTCACTTGGCTGTACAAGTTTTAGTATGTCATAAAAGACTAACAAAATTTGCTACAAAATATTTAATTTGCTCATCTAGCATACAAACATTGATTTCAGTGTATTAGTTTGTGAAGATGGTATATAGCTTTAAAATGTAACCTAGAATGACTATCTTATATACATTTCAATAAGACAAAGGCTCACATAAATATCATGTACCACTGAAAACTATCAGTTAAGTACCTAAGCCTAAGATAAAGCTGTTCAGGTGGCATACTAGACAAAGTGAAGTTACTACAGACAGTTTGTATCAATTAAGAAGGTTCAAGCAGTTATTTAAATACTTGAGGCTATCCATTAGTTTTCAAAGCTCAAAGAAATCACCAAAACGTAATTATATCCAGCTTGGTGATTGGCACTTAAGTTTAAAAGAGGTTAAGAAAGCCCCACAGGTCACTACTGAACAAATCGCTCCTGACCACAGTGCCAGTGATACCTTAGAAGAACAAGATTATAGAGATGAGATCTTGCTATTTAAGAATGTGCAGTTTTTGAAAAGTAAGAAAATTTGAAATAGCAGCTACTATTTGAGAAAAAAATGCCAATGAATCAGCATAAAATATGCCATTTGTGAACGATTGAGTTAGTTTCTAAAAACATGTATGCAAACCACATGCAATTTTTTAGAAAATAGTGAATGCTATAAACCTTAAATTCAATCTCAGAAGCAGTGCTAAACAAGGACATTCCCTCCTACTTAGAGGTTTCCTTTCCGTAGATGTGTCTTAACCCATTTAATCATGCTCCTAAATACTACCTCATGGCAGGCAATTAAGATTCTGGAAGTATTCAGAATATACATCTGTGTACCCATTTCTTTTGAGACAAGAAAAGAAAATTACTTAGCTGTAATTCTTACTCTCGACGAATCGTAATTACAATGACTGTAAACCTTTTGATCTCAAGTGCTTCCCCAATGCATTTGAGATTAAAAATGAATATTCCATCCAGCAAGTTTAAAATCATTCAATATCCTCACATATAGGTGAAGGCACCTCCAATCCTTAAAGTCCAAAATGTATCTAAAAATATCAGCTTTACATTGCAAGATAGTAGAAAATAGTGAATGGATGACTCAGAAGATCAAAATGAAAAGTAAAAAAAAAAAAAATTACTTCAATAGGTTTAAATAAAGTGTCTTTCCACTTAAGGAAACAACCATAAGTAATTGGGAGCTGTTCTGGTTAACATTCCTTTTACCCAAGAATTATATGGTTTATCAATATTCAAAGATTTATAAATATTTAGCTATGGGTGATTCAGTATTCCCTTCAGGATTTACTCCCTGCCTTGAGAATCATCATTAAATACATACATCATTGCACAATCTTAGAGGTGCACAATGCATAGGAAGTGGGATTTTTCTGCACATACTTTAAAATATATGGGGAGGGGGATCTGCTTTTAGTTTATCTAATGGACATGTATCTCTTAATCATAAAATAAAAGATCTGAACAAAAGTTCATTTATTGACTTTTTTAGATGTTGAATTTTCAGGTCAGTAAGACTTCAATATATACAGAAATAACAGCACACATGTGTACATACATACAGACACACACACATGGGCATTCGCATAATCTTAAACAGCACAGAAAGGCTTTAACAAGCCCTTGTAGATATTTATAAGCAGCCCTATAGCTTAGAACTCACCAACACACTCCAGCTACTGAAACATCCTTCGCATCGCTATAGCCGTAATGACTTCCTCCTAGCTCTTCATTTAATTTTCACTGGTGAAGAAATAAATGCCTAGAATCTTCATTATTCCATTGCTTAAATCCTGGATGCCATGAGAACCTTAATGTCCCACCCTCATTGCTGGAAGGTGAGGGTAGGGACTGTGAAGAGGGGGCTGTGCGTCCACTCCCACCTTCAAGCTCACTTCATAATGGGAGATGTGTTCCAGAATCTTGGGTAGAATAAGTTTTTCCATAGAAATAAAATCTGAACAGCTGAAACTTCCCAGGTAATTAGTATTACAATTCAGCCACTTACAGGAATTTTTGGACTAGTCAGGTTAAACATATACTTTATATAATATCAATATTATTAGAAAAATGCATTTGAAGTTTTCAAATAACTTAAAAACCAATTTGGGGAACGCCCATAAATGAAAAACAAAAGGGAAGAAATCAAAGTTATGACTCTATAAAATCATATAAAATTTTACATAATTTTTAGTGGACATACTTTTCAAATATTTTTATATTGACAAATGACCGAATTGTAAGTAGTAAAGTCTGGGGAACAGAGTTTTGCCCAATATAGAGGAGATATGAAAATGTGAGTCACATATTCATGTGTATGATTTTTTATTCTAATTCAGTTGGCAGTTTTGTTTTATTTTTCTTCTAAAGCCCTGAAAACACTGGACAATTTCTCCCTCTTTATCCAAATTATCACTTTTGCTTTGTTCTTTCTCGATTATACTAATTATCATGTTAACAAAACCTCCTCTTGACCCCACCCTACACATTAACTACTACTCCATTTCTTTCCTTCCTGTACCGAACATTTTTTTGAAAGGGTTGCCTTTACTTATAATTTCCTGTCCCTTTCCTCTCAATCTCTTAAAATTGCTCCAATTAAGCTTTAAGCCACCATTCTACCAAAACTGTTTCTAGTTTTTAATAAAGTTAATAAAGTACACATTCCATATGACTCAGTAATACCATTCTGAGGCATTTACTTAAGAGAAATAAAAATGTATCCATCAAAAAAAAAAAAAATCACTCCTGATGTCCTTGTTGTTCAATCCAATGTGCAGTTCTCTGCTCTGGACATAGCGGCAGCATTCAACACAGGCGAGCGTCCCTCCTCGTTCCAACACAGCTCCCACTCAGTGTTTCTTCTGTTTCTCTTTCATCACCTCACCTGATTCCCTGGTTACTCCAGCTATTTCCTTAGTGATCTTGTGAAATTTCAGGACTTGATGTTAATACTTTAACGGCATTGTTCCATCATTTTGTGTTGTCTATGGTTTCTGATTATGGTTTGTGATTTTATGAATCATTACTTTCCTATAGGTAATGACTCATTTTTCTCTTGGTACTTTCAAGATATTCTTTTTACCTTTGATTTTTATATCTGCCTTGACCTGGGTTTGCTTAGCTTCCTGAATCTGTTGAATTGTGTCTTTCATCAAATTTAAATTTTTTTCAGACATATTTTCTTCAAATACTTTTTTTAAAAAATATGTCTTTATTGATTTCAGAGAGAGGAAGGGAGAGGGAGAGAGAGAAGTAGAAACATCAATGATGGGACTCATCATTGATCGGCTGCCTCCTGCACCCCCCTCCCCCTGACTGGGGATGGAGCCTGCAACCCGGGCATGTGGCCTGACCAGGAATCAAACCGCGATTTCATTTCCCGATCCTAGGTCGATGCTCAACCACTGAGCCACTACAGGCCAGGCTCTTCAAATACTTTTTATAGTCCATTCCCATTCCTCTCTTCTGGACCTTAATTACAGTTGTGTTAGACCTTTTGATATTTCCACAAATTCTTAAATCTCTGTTCAAATTTCTAAGTCTTTATTTACTTATTTGCTTTTTTAGATCGAATAATTTCTACTGATCTTTGTTCAAGTTTACTCTTCCTTTGTCATCTCCATTCTGCTGTTTAAGCCCATCCAGGGAATTCTTTAATTCAGATACAGTGTTATTTTAGTTCTAGAATCTTCACTGGGTTCTTTTTTATGTTTTCTGTTTCATTGCTAAGATTTTCTATATTTTTATTCATTATAAGCACCCTTACTTTATCTCGCTGAGCACTGTTAACATAGCTACTTAAAAATCCTTGCCTGCTAATTCCAACATCTGCATTATCTCAGAGTTAGCTTCCATTAATAGCTATTTCTCTTTAGAATGGTCACATTTTCCTGATTCGTCACATGTTGAATAATTTCAGGTTATTTTCAGAGCATTGTAAATGTTATGAGGGGAGGATTTATACTCTATTTTATTCCTCCAAAGAGTAGAATATTTGTTTCGTCTCTTAGTTAATTTAATTGGACTCAAAACTACAAACAGTCTCACCAGAAGTAGCTCAAATGTCAGTTCACTTCTTTTGTCTTTAGCTGAAATCTTTCCAGTCATGAATGATTCACGTATGGGATAGAAGGTGATAAAATTTATACACAAGAAGTAGGGCTCTCCCTTTCTGGCTCTGTTTCCCCATTCACTTTCCACTCTCTGTGATTACCCCAAACTGTCTTCTGATTCTTCAGTCCAGAAAAACGTTTTATATTGAAATTTAAAGCATTTCTTGTAGAAACTATAAAGATGGTACTCAAGCTAAAGCTGTAAAAAATAAAAAATTCATTCAATCACTTTTTACAAATCGCAATTTCTCTGTGTAATCTGCCTGGTTTGCAAACTACTCAGAACCTTTGAGTAGTTCTTTCAGTATTTCTTTTAGGATTTATTATTATTTGCAAGATGGAGGTCTGTTAGAAGATTGCTCAAACCTGTTAATGGGGAACCAGTCCTCAATTCAGCCCATGACTTTAAATGTTCTCTCGATGCTGAAAACTCTCTAATTAATATCTCCAGTCAAGATCTTTCCAGACTCGTGTGTCTAATTGCATGCTCATCTTTTCAATCAGTTGCCAGAATGACATTTCAGACAATATATAAGACCAGCCTCCTAATCTTTTCTCCAACACCAAACTTGTTTATCAAGTAGCCTTCCTCATCTCATTTGATTGCAACTACATTTTTGCAGTAAGTCAGGACAGAAAACTTTGTAGTTCCCTTGATTCCTCTATCAAGCGTCTGCTCAAATCTTACATTGAAAGCAATCTAATACTGGGGCAACCTCACCCCACCCCACTCTCCCCATCACACCTGCCTGTGCCACCGTGCCAGAATGAAGCTCCATTAAGGCATAGGTCTCTGCTCCCAGTGTATCTCCCGTACCTAGAACAGTGGCTGGCACGTAGTAACTTCTCAATAAATATATGTTGAATAAATAAAGGTCAAGCCGCATCCTGCCTAATGGCAGAAAACAGAATCTTAGTCATTCCCTGCTATCTTTGCTCATTTGAGGTTTAAGTGTAGTTCATTCTAAATGTCTCATCTTTTTCTTTCTCTGCAGCCTGGTACCTAATTTTCAGAGGCTTGTATTGAGGAGAGGGAAGCCAGGAAGAAAAGTCTGGCCTGGGGCTTCCCTCTGCACTACGCTGGGACCTGCTGAGACGGCCTCTGCCTCTCCTGTCTCTGCTCCTACATTCATCCCACTGCTAATCTCTGAGAACCACTCATTACTCCATGGTCTGCAGTACCATCCAGCAAACAAAACTGAGGAGTCATTTTACTACACTGCTACTCTCATTCAACCAATTTTGCACCCTCTTTGAAGGCAGTGGAAAATTTAGCTATTTCCCCAGGCTTCTCAGGAGTCACAAAAGCCTTAAATTTAAACTTTATTGTCCTGGATACCACAAAAAGCCTTCAGGGCTCACTCTCTTGTCAATATAGGAAATATCTTCAAGAGTAAAACTTCCTGATATCTCAGAACTAGTTTCCTGTATGGATGAAAACAATAATAATTTTCCTCCCACTTTCCTAAATTTTTCTGACTGAGCTAATAATCAAATTAACATAAGATAGATTAACAGAAAAAATGTACAAATTTAATACCTAGGTACATGAGAAGATGCCATAATATGAGACCCAAGGGCACACTGGACAGTTGAGGCTTATATGCCACCATTCTAGAGCCAAGGAGACACAGAGAGGACTTTGAACAAATGGGCATTGGCTAGATTCTTCCCCATCTGTCACATACTAGTTTATATGAAACTATAGATATCTATAATGATATCTCCCTTCCAAGAGCAGGTCCTCTATCTAAATCTCTTTTAGGCAGTTAGGAAGAAGGTCAAGGTTTTCCCTGAGTCTTTTATTTCTTAAAAAATAGCTAGCTTAGCCCAGCCAGGCGTGGCTCGGTGATTGAGCCTATGATCCAGGAGATCACAGTTCAATTCCCTGTCAGGGCACATGCCCGGGTTGCAGGCTCAGTCCCCACGGGGGGCGTGCAGGAGGCAGCCGATCAATGATTCTCTCATCACTGATGTTTCTGTCTCTCTCTCTCCTCCTCCCTTCTTCTCTCTGAAATCAATAAAGACATATTAAAATATAATAATAATAACTAGCTTAAAATAGTCAACATCCCAAAAAGTATATTAAAAGGTGACAAACTCTGCCTCCCCCCCCATACTTTTAGATGTTCAAACTTATCTTGGGGGTTTTATCACTAGTCCCTCCCCCTGTTTTGAAATGACCCTGGGTCTGGAATAAAAGCGGAGCTCAGGCACAGCTTTCTTCCTTCCTCTCCTGTTCTGCCCTCCTCTGCAGGTCACCAGAGCTCTTGGCTGGAGTGGGGGAAATTCAGGAGTGGAAAACAAATATTCTTCTTAAATACTTCCTTCTTGTCTAGGAAGTGAAGTTTTAAGTTTAAAAGCTAAGGATTTGCTGCCCCTTTTTTCCCAGTCATCCAATGATAACATCAGTAACTAATACCTGAATGCCTGCATGGGAATTAAGGGTCTTAAGGGCCCAAGGAAAGGAAGTCAAAAAAGTTTAAATGTGAGAGAATTCAGTCAGGCAGAGAAAGGAGGAAGTGACGGTGTGGAGGATATTTTAGTCAATACTTCAAAATACCCACAGAGATTAGCTCTAATCTTTACCACTTGAAGAATTTATTATACCTGAGTTACCCTTTTGTTAAAACACACACACACACACAAACAGGTAGCAAAAATAATTTTAAAAGATAAGAAATTACAATTAATCTTTTTCCCACAAGGTAGATTTCCAGAGTAATGCTGAACTTAACTCAGTGTTTTCATGAAACTAGAGAACATATACTAACACCGAGGTCTCATGAATTAAGTGAAAATTCAAATTGGGTAAGAGTGTGAATACCTTCCTGTCTGCTCCCAAGTGCGGCTCAGAGATTCAGGAACACACAAGTGATGGAAGAAAAAGAATTATGCTCCTTTGAAAAAGTATTGAGCAACAACCTGACCTAACATATTAGCATCAAATAAAGCCAAAATCGAAATGAAGAAATTCTTAGCCTTAATGAAGGTCATATGTAAACATAAAGAGAATTCCACACTAGTTTTAAAAGGAAACTTGGGAAATTAACTTCCACACATGATTAACTTTGAGGTTTTTAGAGAAAAGTAACTGCCTATATCCCAAGTAATATTATTTAAATTTTAGTTTCTTTTATAATTAATGAAGCAATTCAAAGTGATTACATTTTTATTGCAAGAGAGTAATTTTTTTTAAGTCCTCAGGATATTTGTCCAGGCGTTTCCCTTTGCCAGGCACTGAGGCCAGGCTCTGCCCCTGGCTGAAATAGCAAGCAGCCTTCCTGGGTGCCCTGCTCAAGAAGGTCAATTTCATCTCATTTTAATTATTCACTAACTCTGTAGTCTGTTTATGTAATTTTGTAAATTATATGTTTGTTTATGTATCTGCTCTATCATCTGCATCCTACATCAGATTATGCACTGCACAAAACAAGTTGTGTCTTTACATAATTTTTCACAGTATATCCATCATTTAGTATGATGCTTAGTACAGAGCAAGTAATCAATTAAATGTTTGTTAAACAAATAAAAGACAAAGTAAATAAAATGTGCAGTTAAATTGCTCTGAGAAAAAATTTTAACCAATTCATAGTTTTCTGATTGACAAATCTACAAATACTTGTTAAATGTAAGGATGTTTTCTGTTTTCATCTTCTTCTAAGACTCCATTGCTTCTTTACCCACTGTAGAGGGTTCTGAAGGTAAATGTTTAACAGCCTACCCTTTGGATGAAAAGTAATGCATGTGTGTATATACGTAAGCTTACTGTAAATTTACTGACATCAAGGTTATATAGAATACACTTTACAAATAATCATATAATGTACATTATTCTTTATTAAAAATTCCATAAATAGCCCATTGATTCTCATAGAATGCTTTTGTTGATTTTTGCCAAACTCTTGCATCCATATTCAATCTATATTTGAAACTGACAATTTTAATGTGGATATCAGTTCACATTTTGTTTATGTTGTTGAGTACAATAAAAATGCCAAAAGAGAGACACATGTCAGAACTTCACCCATTTGTCAATAGTGTGGGCAACTTTTTTGACAAGTCAGACAATAGTTTCCAAATACTGGTAAAATATTTCTCAAATGCTGTGGTCCTCACAAGGTAACACCTGTACACACAACACATGTTTAAGTTTAACCTGCAGCATTTGTACGCTCTCCATCACTTTCTTATGGGTAGATCAGGAGTAACATAACTATGTGTTATGTTACCTTTTTCTGTAAAAGGTAACATAGCACATATTTTAGCCTATATAAGCTGAAGACTGCGCTATAATTTCTCCTATTTGCTGTTATCATGCAAAAGCAGCCATAGACAGTATAAAAACAAATGGCTATGTTTGTGTTCCAATAAAACTTGAACTATGTATAATAGTCCAACTATGTACAAATACAACTATATACAAAAAAAACAATGGACAGGATTTGACCCAAAGGATGTAGTTTGCAAATTCTTTGCCTAAATTATTTACAGAAATATATACCTGGTACAAATTTTGGCACTTGCCATTTTTATGATGTAAATACTCGCACCTTGCTCATTTCAAGCTACCAATGTGACATCAAGTCATGTGGAGTTGGAAGGAGATGGACAACTGAATAGAACACCATATTATAGTATTTTCACATACAGATAAAAAATATATATATATTAAGAGTATGGATAACAGTAAAAGGTAGTAAAATAACTGGAAAGTGATAAGTTGTATTAGTTAACTTTGTTTTTAATGTAACTTTGTTACTTGGATTTCATATAATTTAAATTTTTAAATGACTGTGTTTAAAGTCTAACTCATAAAGTTCCTTAAAATTTCAAAATCTGCTCTTCTGAGCTGATAGAAATAGGTTTCTGCACACAACAGCCATATTTCCTTTTTTTCTTTTTTTTTAAAATACATTTTTATTGATTTTTTTTTAGAAAGAGAGGAAGAGGCATATAGAGAGAGAAACATCATCAATCAAATGTCTCCTGCAAGCCCCCTAATGGGGATCAAGCCAGCAACCTGGGCATGTGCGCTGACTGGGAATCAAACCAGTGATCTCTTGGTTCCTGGGTAGACGGTCAACCACTAAACCACACTTGCAAGACTCCATATCTCCTTTCTTGACACACTCTTTACCCTTTGCATCTCTTACTTTAATCTGCTTCTCTTCATTCTTCTTTGACTTTCCCTTCATTCTTGTCAGGTAGCTCCTTCTATTTTCATTTTCAATTTATAGAATTCAATGTGACTGCTCTGTCCCCACATAATCCCACAGCATGTTGACTTAGCATAACTTCAACCACTCCCCCATTGCTGATTATGCTCAAAAATATATATTTAGTTCTGCATTGTCATTCACATTACTAAATGGCCTGCTATATGTGTGTATGTGTGTGCATGTGTAATATCCCCATACAAATACATATATATATAATACACACAATATAAATACACATATAATGTATATGTGTATTTCCATGTGGATGTTTTGATTCCTTACTGTCATTTCAAACTTAATAAACCTAAACCAGTCATCAAATTTTCCAGTCCCCCTCCCTCATGCCTTCATTGTTCAAGGTATTTTTGTCAGTCAGATCAGCTTGAAGTTTCTAATTTAACTTCTCCTTCATTTATATCCCTTCTTATACACATTTCCTGCTAAGTATCTTCTATCACATCTCTCTCTATTCACATTTCCACTGCACAGCTCACATCTGAATTATAGTAATAGTCTCTCAGCTGATCTCCCTGTCTTCAAACTTATCCATCTTTTAGAGTTTCTTATAGTGAGGCTCATTTATTCTAAATCCTGAGTTTATCATACTTAAACCCTTGATAAAGACCTAAAATTGATTTTATTGCCTACTTCACTAAGCTTAAATTTCATGCCTCAGTTTCAAGGACTTCATAATTTAGTCCAATTTATCTTTACTAAGCAATGCCATTACTCAATCTCTCCCTATGGAGATAAAATTCTTAAATATTGTAACTTGTACTTCATTTTTATATAGGGAGTCAGTAAATAACTTGATTTATTTCTTGTATGTTAATATATTTTAAATGATTGGAGTTGTGTTAGGAAAATGAAAAGAGATGTTTCCATTTGAACAATAAAAATCCAATATATTAAAGAAGATGTAGCTATCCTAAAGATGCTTCATAAAGAAAAATTTATCATCTATCTATTAATTCAATAGGCTGAATAAATGATCAAGTCCTAAGAATTGTGCTAAGTGCTAGGGACACTTGTATGAAAAAAGACATTTTCTGACTTCATAAAGCTGCAATCTACTCAAATAACATTATAATCAGCATATTTTTAAATAAAATTGCCTCAGAAAGTTTGCGAGTTTTGCTTGAAAAGGTATTAAAAGCTAAAAATTCGCACCTCATTTTAAGGGCTCTATAAAGTGCTCATTGGAGAATATTTTCTTCATTAAGTAAATTAGATAAGCCATTGAACAGGACAATTTTTAAATTACCTTTTTAAATATACATATAATTCCAGGAAATAAAAAAATATTATAAGGATCTTTGAAAACATTTTATCTCATTTCAAATTTTAACAGGAATTTTTATGGCCCAAACATTTCGTTTAATCTACATTTTTATGAGACATATATATTTACATTTTTAAAAAATTTCTGGCTGTTTTTGAGAACTCAGAATATTTGGGGTTATAACATGTGTTCTACCAAGAAAATCGATAATGACATACATTTTTACATGTGGGGAAAAAACCTTTACTTTTAATGATTAAATATTTCAGGTTAAAAAAAGGAAATTAGACATGTTTAAAAGTTCTTCTTCAGCACCTTTTTTTAAATGCTGATTTTAGACCATATGTAATCTCTTGAGCAATTATTAATATTACATAAAATACTACAGATATAAAAAATATTGTAACAAATATTAAAGAATTATTACTTAGTTGGCTTCTCTAAATAAATAAAAGTGCTACTTGCTTTCCCATTAATAAAATAACTATAGAGTATCACAATTTATTTTCCTAATGTAAATTCAATAAAAAGTCCTAAGTCATAAGAAAATTGAGATTCTATTATGAACAACTCTCAAAGTGTTAGAAGTGACTGTCCATGATAAAGAAATAGACAATGCAAAAGATATTAACCTCAGCTATAGGGAAGCATAAGATATGGAATATTTCTGCATCATAAAATAATAGTAATGAAAAATGACTAAAATCCAGAGTATATAAATCCTCGATTATATTTTAAAGTGATATTAAAACATTTAAGAAAAGGAATGCATTTTTAAGGATATAATATAGATATGGTTTATCCACCTGGATTTTATAAAATTCTTAATCTCCATCATTATATGAAGCCTGAAGAATTAGCTTTCTTTGGTTCAGGGGGATTAAGTAGAAATCTGTCTTCAATGTTCCATTAGCTCCAGTGGTAGACATTAAATCTCTTTCTTGGAATTAAATGTCTTAAGAATGTGTAAAGACAGAAAATGAATCTTTTTGGTGAACATTTTCTTGAGTAACTTTGTGTTTCTAATGTGATAATCTGTATGTTATCTTTAAACCACAGCTAAACCACTTAAAAGTAACTTGGAGCTGGGAAGGAAGTTGGACGAAGATCTGTTTCAGTTCTCAAATGCTATGATCTCACACTATAAGGCTTTTTAAAAATTGCCTGAAGAGCTCATTACACATTTTTTTCCTAAAGTTAACCCGGATGTCATATCTTTTATCCATTAAGAATTTTAAAAATTATCCTCTAGTAATCCAGTACCAAACCTTATGGAAATTGTCAGTGGCCAAACCAGTGTCGGTTTTAGACATGTGTGATATGACAAGATATGAAATAAAGCTCTTTCTCACATGGCTGATAAACAGGTTCTGTTGGCAAACGCAGAAAAATGTTCATAATGTGTTTTGTAAAAAGTAACACTGTGAGGATATGTGCACAAAGTTACTGCTTTGGAGACAGAGATACTAGCTTTATTCTATAAATTATGTATATTTTTTCAAAACTAAATATCACTTCTATGGAAAGAAGGTAGAAGCAGTAGTGGAAAGAAGGTTGATAGAGGACAGAGGAAGGGAATGGGGAACAAAATCTGCTCTCAGAAACCACCTCGGCAGCTCACTAGCTGCTTTACCTCAGAAAAGTACTTAACTTTCAGGCATCATTTTTCTCATGCAATTGATGTGAGAATGAAGAGAAAGTTTAGTAAAACATTTATTGTACACTGGAACAAAACTAAAATAAAAGGTAATTTAATACTGATTCCTTTTCTTTTGAAGGTTACTATATACGCCTACAGGCAACCTCAGTTTTTTTAAATTCTTTATAAAGAAGCTACATGACTCATTTGTTCAGCAGCAGGAATCCAGAAATGTGGTCATATACCTCAAGTGTGGGTTACATTCTGTGCTGATGAGTCATAAATCTATATTAAAATGAGTCCAAAGTGAAAACTTGCAGTATGAATATGTTGGTTAAAGAGATACAAAGTTTTGAGGAGGCAGCACCTATGAGGTTTGGATTCTTTACTTTTTTACATCTCTCTGTGGAGCTTGCCCTTCTGGTCCTTTAAAATTCACCAAAAAAATGAGAATAAATATTTTTTTTCTGGAACAGTAAGATCATGTCAAGCAGAATTATTCTAGTGACTTTGAAGTAGAGGCGGTGTGGCATCTTGTCTTCGGGCTTCAGTCATCAAATATTTCACTGAGCCACCCATTGCTGCTGCTGTGTGGCCCCGTCCATTCTAATGGCTCTGCTGCTCTGAGCCAGGCTCAGGGGCCACAGGGCACTTAAAGCTGCCCATGATCCCTCCTGCCAAGGCACCGGCAAGCCATTCTACCCTCAGACCTTGCAGCCTCACCAGCAGTGCTGTGGGATACAGGGAGTGGCTGTTGCTAATTTCAGGGCCCAGACATTTCCTCTTCAGCATCTTCTCTGACCTTCTAATGCATCGAGAAATCTTTCCAAATGCCACTGTCCAATATGATATATTCAAGTCACTTTGCCTATACCCATGAATCCCCTTCATCATTCCAAATTCTTCTGAAGATTTAGCTTTCAGAAAAAATCCGGAGAGACTGCCCATTTTCTTTCCATTCTACCCATGCCTGGTTTGATGACCTCGGGAGCAAAATACCCCCTTAAAAAATGGACACAATGAATAGGAAACCAATGCCCAAAATGTTATTGGTTCACAAATATCACCTCATATTTTCTATGTTGCTGAAATCATTTCAAATGTATGAAGGCTCTTAAGAAAATCCTATTGGCCTAATTCAGATTTGTTGCCTTTTTTTTACTTAATTATTTTAAAACCAGTCAGAATATCCTTTATAAGGGAAATAGAGGTGGTAGAGTATGTGACAGTAATGGTCCTTTTTTCAGCTATTTTTAACTCCCCACCTTTCACACTATGGAAATGTGGGTAGAGAAGCAAGAAGGATGGTAGGAAAGGTCTAGTCTAACCTGAAAAAATCCCAAAGGATGCTCAGTCCATTCTCTACTTCAGATAGTATGTGATCTGTGCCCTTACCAGCCCCAGGTTCCGTGGTTTATTTCCACTCATAGTTATGGCACTGTATACGGTGACCTTGCCTCTAGCATCTTCAACCTCTCCCCCTTCTCCTTCCTTCTCGTTAGCATTTGAACAAGCTTAACTCTCTTCAATGTTGAGATACAAGTTTTCCTTCCCCCTGTAGGCCCCCTGTAAACTACCACTCCTTCTCTTCAACCTTCAGACCCAAACTTGAAAATGTCTACAGGCTGCCTAGCTTCCCTCAAACCACACAATGCTTACACTCCTGTCACTAGCCCTCCATTGTCTACAAGGATACAGGCCAGGCCCACAGGCGCAGCAGGGCCTGGCTCTCCTGGCACATCCCACGCCCTTCTCCCATGCCCAGCCAGGGCTATCGCAGTATTAAAATATTTGCTAGCTTCATGATCTCTCACAGGCCCCTCCTTCTCCATAAGCTACAACCTTCTCGAGGCCATTTAAACCTGTTAAAGTAAGCAGATTAGGCCCACGATGGAGCCACTAATGTTAAGCCCCACAAAGGGCTTTGTCAGCAAGACCAAAGTTAACTAAGTTTTTATGCTTAACTCTCCCAGGAAAGGAAGACCTAAGTCAACCCATCAGCACTTGCCTGCTCAGCACGGGTTACCTAACCCTGCTCTAAGACTTCCCTTTGCTCCGTATAAGGAAAGTAAGCCTACTTCAACCAATCAGCAAACGCCCTGTTATAACTTTCTTGTTCCTGCTCGCTTTGTTCTAGAAAAATCTCTCACTTAGGACAGCTCTTCAGAGCTCCATTCTATTTGCCAGATCAGGTGCTATTTGATTCATGAATCTCTGGATAAAGCCAATAAGGTCTTTTAAGTTTATTCAGTTGAATTTTGTTCCTTAATAAACATTTATATTTTCTAAAAAAGCTCCTCTAGCCCCCTCAAGCACTCCTTCTCTGCACCCTTTCCATACTTCTGTTATCCTACTGATAACGTTGCAAGCAAATGTTCATTTCCTTCCATTTCAGTTCAGCTGTAGGGAAAAAAGGGAGCTTAATTTTAACCACCAGTGTATCCTTGCAAAAACTGTAACGTCCTGTATACACCTAATAATATAAGTGGATAAAGATAGCAAATTTACAATCCACCTCACTTCACAATTATACTGATACAATCTAAATCAAACGCATATTAATAATTGAAGTGTCAGTTTTTGGTGATATACATAACACCCAAATGTGAAGTGCAAATGATAAAAGGAGGCAGGTCGTTGGTAGGAAGGGCAAACTGTCTCTCCACCCTTTAGTCTTGTATCAACCGTAGTCTCCCACTTCGTTTTTTCTCTGTTACCGCTCAGAACAGTGTGACATGCTGTTTCCAAACGCCCTGGGACCCCACTGTGTCAGTAATGCTCTGTCCAGAGGCTTTCTCTACATTCTCCACTACTGAGACAATGCTCAGCATGGAGGCCTTGAGAAATAAGTCATGATATAACTGTTCAATTGTATTAAGTCCTCTCCACACTTTAGTCAGATGTTGAAGAAACAAAGAAAAACCTGGAGTCGAGGAAAGTGGCACCAGGACTTGGGGACTTTATCCCTAGACTTAGAGAGGTTGCCTGAGTCTGACTAGTGCGTGGTCTGAGGAGGCAGATTAGAATCTGGTTCTCCACACAGGACAACCTCTGGTTACCTTTGTTCTCTGAATCTTACATCTAAGTAAAGTCAAAAGCCTTATACTACACTCAGGTATTACATAGCCATGCTTTCTCCCTCTGGCCCCAAGTCCTTCCTCCCTTCTGTCTCTTTTCTGGCTATGTGACAGATTGGGCTTTATTTGAAGTGCCATGATAGGCTTAGTCCTGAAAACCCCACGAGCGTGAAATCTTCTGAGAGTGTGGTCCAACAGAGTTTCAGAAATTTGAATAACCTCTGGGCTTCCACACCCCACCTCATCAGTGACCAGTCAAGGTTTAGCCTTATGTCTCCCAGATAACACACTCCATGGCTCTCTAGTAACTTGTCTCATGTAGTCACCACAATCTAGTCCATACTGGCTGGAAAGCTCTGTTATCTGAGCTTTCTATGTCTTTATTGTCTTTTTCTATTGCAGGTAATTCCATCATTTTTTGTGCATTCAAGCAACTCTCACCTTCTTGATTCTCTGGGGATGGAAAAGCATGGCCAGTGTCTCCCAACACTACCAAGAGCATTCACGTCACCCCTTGATGACTCCTGTAACGCACCTAACCTTGAAATTGACTCAGCCACCCTCAATTGTCTGAGCTTAGGGAAAGTGTGGGAGTGAAAGGAGGGTTTTTCTTTACATTAGTTCTTTTGTTTTCCATTTGTTTTTGCTTATTTGTGTGTGTTCTTACTGTGGTAAAATATATATAACATGAAATTTACAATTTTAATTATTTAAGTGTACAGTTCAGTGACATTAAGTACATCCACATAGTTGTGCAATCATCACTATTACCCATATCTAAAATTATTTTTACCTTCCCAAACAGAAATGCCATACCTATTTAACAACGAGTTCATCATTTTCCCCTCCCCAGAGGCTGGCAGTCATCATCTACTTCCTGTCTTTATGAATTTGGTTACTTTAGGAACTTTATATAAGTGGAGTTATACAGTATTTGTGTGATTATTGCACTTAGCACAATGTCTTCAGATTTCATCTATATTACAGTATATGTTAGTATCTTGTCCTATATTTTAGTTAGCGTGGTTTACTATATTACAGTATAGCTTCCTTTCTAAGACTGAATCACATTCCACTGTACCTATATAGCGCATCTTGTTCATTCATTCATCTATCAATGGACACTTGTGTTGTTCTTACCTTTTGTCTATTACTAATAATTCTGCTATGAAAGTAGGTGTGCAAATATATGTTTGAGTCCCTGTTTTCAATTCTTTTAGGTATTGTTGGATCATATTTTTAATTTTTTGAGGAATCATTATACTGTTTCCACTAATTCTTACATCCACCGTACCCTAAAATGTTTTCTCCTTAAGTCAGATCACAAATTTGAATATAACTAAGCAATGAGATCAGGTGCATCTGTTGTCTATTGCTGTGTCTCCAATTACCTCCAAAACTTAGAAGCTCAAAACAATAAAATCTCACAGTTTTTGTGTGTCAGGAATCTGGGCACAGCTTAGCTGGGTGTTTTGGCTCAAGCTGAAATCAAGGTTTTGGTAAGGGCATTAGTTAAATCAAATCTTAATTGGGGAAAGATCTGCACCCAAATTCAGTCTACTTAGGAAGTCTCTGAAGATGTACTTCTAAGTTCACCAAGATGGCTATTGGCATGCCCAGGTCTTCACTGGCTGTGGTCAGAGATATCGGTTCCCTGCCACCTGGGTCTCTCCACACTGCAGTTCACATGTGGCAGATTGTTTTTCCTGAAGTGAGGGCTCATGAAGAGAAAGAGAAAGAGTAGAAGACAGTTTTAGCAAGACAGAATCAGTCTTTTAGTAACCTAATCTCAAAATGGCATCCCATTACTTCCATATTATATTCCTTAAAAGTGAATCATTAAATCGAGCAAACACTCAGGAAACGGGGTTACACAAGAGTGTGAATACCAGGAAGCTGAGGTCACTGGGAGACCCAGGAGAGCTGCCTACCATGGCAAGAGATTTGTTTTGGTTTGATTTTCATTGCTGTAACCTAGAACAGCTAGCATCTAAAGGCACTCAAAATATTTGTTCAATGAATGAATGAATATTAGTCCAAATGCATAATCTGTTCTTTCACGTGTTGATATAATGTTTCAAATCAGAAAAAATTTAACGTGGGGTTTCCTAGCTTATGATTTTAACAATGAAAATATATTTTCCCTCCTATTTTATTATGTTACATTAAAACATCAGAATCAAATTTAACATGTCTCCCAGAAGGCATTAGGAAAATAATACCACTTACTGACTCCTTTCGTATATTTCCTGGTATTCTGGTGGAAACTTTATCATTTTATGACATATGGGAATAGATAATTCAGTTGAAGATAATGTAGTCTATTTTAAGAATTTAACATCGGTTACTGAAAGGCTTTTATGCCTCAAGTTAAGGAAAGCTAAGATTATTACTGAAGATATGCATGCAATTTTTTTTTTTTTTTTACCAGCATACTGATCTTTCAGAGACACTCTTAAATTAGATCAGTAAATATAAGGGAAAAAATCTTTATTAAGCATGGACAGTCTGCTACACTGGGTACTTAAGGTCTATCTAAAAGTGCCCTAGTCTTTTAATATTTTTAAATAATGTTATTTGGTGTTATTTCCTGAACTAGTTTACTTATACTCAGAATTTTAGAATTTGTGATAATTTATTAGGCTTCCTGAAAATTGTTATGTATGTTATCTATTTCTTACAAATGCGAAAGATGTATCCTTGGATTTGTTTGAAAGAGACCAACCAGTTTAAGGAGAAGGTTGTGATATTCAACAGCAGTATGTTGGATGATCCTGGAGAAAAATTTGTGTGATACATTGTCAGGTATTTCTAGCAACAACAAAAAGACATAATTTTTAGTCAGACAAGATCAGAGCTATCTGGAGGCTGTGTTACCATAAGGGGAGAATGGTGAAAAAGTTTAAACACCTACTAGCCAACTCAGATCAATAAGAAATGACTGCTTAAAGGAATGTGTTGAAAAGTATTTTAAGGCCACTCCCAGGTTTTCGATGTGTGCAGTTTTCAGTTAGTAGTGACTGCTAATAGTGGGGGAGAAGAGAGTAGTAGCAAAATATTTTTTTTAATCCTCACTTGAGGATATGTTTTTATTGATTTTTTAGAGAGAGGAACAGAGAAAGAGACAGGCAGACAGACAGAGACAGAGAGAGGGAGATTGAAAGAAGCATCGCTGGTTGCTCCCAGTATGTGCCCAACCAAGTATTGAACCCACAACTAGGAGTTATGTGCCCTGACTGAGAATCAAACCTGCAACCTTTTGGTGTAGGCGATGATACTCCAACCAACAGAGCCATCCAGCTAGGGCACAAGTATTTCTTTATCATGCTGTTCGTTGTGAGATAATAATGACAATAAAAAGGTGTCATGTATTTCCTTTATACTTCACAGTGCCTCACACAGTTAATGACGAAAAGAATTTTTGAATTTTTTTTATCCCAATAGTGAGTATTAAACAGTTCTTTACTGCATCTAGCTTATAATGAAATAAACTCTAAATATATTTAACATAGTATATCATTATAAATAAAATAAACTTTTAAGGTCCCTTCTACTTCCAAAAGTTTAATTCTATGACAGCCACTTATACCAACATTATTTTAAGTGAATAGAAACATTTCTTTCATGTTAACAATGATATTGTATTTTATTTATTTTATAAACTTAAAATCTGACAGTGGTAGGCAGTTAGACAGACATGAGCAGAGCAAGGACAATGGACCAGGTACAGAAGGTCACCAGGGCAGAAAGCCCCAGGTGCCTAACAAAGGATAACTGTAGGGTGGGACCTACCCCCCCAGGGTGACCTTTTCTCCTCTAGTATATTTTGCTAGCCATGTGGTTTGGAACCCTTACCTTTCCTCCCTAGAAATAACATCTAGGCCTCAGTTGTATTTCAGCTCCAGGCCCAGAAAAGCAGCAAAACCAGACAACCAACCCACCCCATGACTCACGTTAGGACCAACTGCATTGGATAATGACCCCCTGCTCTGGCACAGATCAATCAATCAGTGGAGATTTAGGCCCTGAAAGAACACACCTGGAAAGCTGCTGAATATTCTATTGAGATCTTCCTCTGGGACCACCCCTAAAATCTCCACCCTTAAAATCCTTAGGACCACCCCTAAAATCTGGGACCACCCCTAAAATCTCCACCCTTAAAATCCTCACTCTCCCTTCACGGAATCCACCCTTGCCTTTCCCTTCTCCTGCCCCTTCCGCCTCAACTATCCCTTTACCTTCCTTACTTCTAAACTACAGGGGCCCTTCCTTTGCCTCTATAACTTATTTCCTAAGCCCATTTCTTCTATGAATTACTTCTACTTCTGTGATTTTATAAATAAATATTCTCTTATAGTTTGAGTCTTGCCTCTGAATTCTTTCCTAGCCAGAACTCAAGTACCAAAGTTGCTGAACCCAGGTCTAGTCTGATCCCATCGGTCTAACACCTGGTGCCATTCCCATGGCCTACAACATTTCTATTGATTAAAAGAACCAACTATTAAAACATCATCAATTTGTTCGAAAATGAGTCATATTTCATTTTCTATCATTTCAAATAAAAACTTTCACTCTAAAACATAATGTAATATAAACCTGGAAAAGTTATTAGATAGGGATTCCTAATCCATGTCCAGAAAACTTCTGGGCTAAGGATATCTGAGTACTTGAAACTATAAGTTATTTTATATTGAGGAACATGTTTCTAATTAGAGGATCCATATTTTTTTTAAAAAAAGGCAAAAAGACAAGAGTGAAGAATGACTCATAGACTTTGGTCCAAGCAACAGAAAGAGTGGAACATGCCAGGGACTGGGAGGGATGATTTCAAGTGGCATTGGGAGGGTGGGAGTCCAGTGTTCAGTTTTATATGGGGTTAACTTTGAGATATCTGTGTGATAAATTAAGCCAACCTGAAATAACTGGACACAGTATGGTAAGAAAAGTAAAAGGAAACAAAGATAAAATGCAGTGTTCAGGTAACTAAAAATGCTGGAAGGATATGTTACAAAAATCCTAGGACACATTCCTCCTGAGGGGCCATTTACTGTTTTGTGCACATGCTAACCTATTTTTCTTCCCCAAGTGCATTTAAACACAGAGATATATGTTTTTCCTTTGAGAAAGAAACCATTTTCTTTCCACATATATTTTTTGTTGTTGTACCAGTGATGTATAGCTATTAAATATGGTTATAAATATTTAAACTATTAATGGTTGTGTTACACATTATAAATAGCTTTATGAGCTCACCAAGCACTGTAAGTGATATACTCTGGTTCCCCAAGGAACTGTGGATAAAGTCACTGCCACGGTGGAGGACATGCTGTGCATTCACCAGTGACAAATGAGCGCTCAGTCAGTAACCGATACTATACTAGGTTTATTTTAGTCAGTAAAATTGGTGGCAAAGAGAGGATATTATGTAAACTGACCTCATCTAACTGATAATACACTAAAACTAAGGAAAAAGTTCAAATTCTTAGGGAGTTAACCCTATACCAAAGTAACAAAATAGTGGTTTCTTTTAAAATCCTGTAATTAATGTAAAAGAATGTATCAATGGCATTGGTTATTCAAGAACCTTACATACCACATTAAGGATTTTTCTACTCTTACCTATTTCTTTCGCCTTTTCTCCCGTCATTTTTTTATACTATTCTTTCTTAGGGCGATTTCTCCTTTTTATCTTTAAGATCACTGCTACAGGTTAAAATCAATGAGTCATCTAGGTAGGCAGCTATAGAATAAGATGAAGACGGGGAAATGGGCCAACACGACAGGTCCAGCTTCCTGGCACAAGCTGTGTGGTCGTCCTTGGGTTGGTTATTTCATCTCCATGAGCCTTGATTGTGTTACACATATCCATGACTCTCTCAGCTTTCTCATCTGTAAAATAGAAATAAAACACTACCTAACAGTTGTTGTGAATTAAGTGAATAAAGGTAGAGAGTTATTGAGTATAAGATACTATACTGATATGGTTAATATAATATAATTGTCATTTTCCAATTAAGATAAATATGTGTAAAGGGATCTTAGGCTAGTTATATTTTCGGCTCTTAATTATCAGACTTCGGACTTTATGTCAGGCTCCTCACTGGGTACTTATTGTACACAGTCTTTAAGCTTTACAGCAACTCTGACAAGCAGCATCATTTCTCCACTTTATAAGGAACTGAAATTGATATATAGAGAACTGATGTGCTCAAAGTCATACATATCAAAAGTGACAAAGACAGACGTTGTGCCCAGGCCTAGTCTGCCTAATCCCCAAACCTGTGCCCACTTCCTCACCCATGAAGACAGGAGAGGCCAGCAGGGTGAGGTCCCACGACTGAGCAGCCCTGGACTCTGCAGTCCTGTGCCCCAGGCGAGTCCCAGGAATGTAGTGCTCTCATCCACAAGATTACACTAGATGATCTTCAGGAACCCAGGAAAAAAATTTCCCAGAATGAGGGAGGATTTGGGGATCCGTGTGTTTTTTAAAGTGTGGTTTGTTTTTGCAAAGTCAGTTACCTAATTAAATCTTTTGGCGTTCTCAGATTATTCTCACGCAAATGCTGACGTCGACAGAGAAGGAATTTCCTTAGGTCTACAAAGGCGAGAGAAAGCTGCCTACTGCACATAAACTGTATTTGTTTTTTCATTCTGTTCAGCACGTGCTTTAAGCCTTCCCCCCAAAAAAGTAAAATTATATGCTGCAACAAACGCAATATATCTTCATGCTCTTACCTTGTTTCAGGTATTTTTAAGAATAGTTTACTAACTATTTTTAATAATGAATTATTTTTGAGATGTCATTTGCCCATTTCTATATTAAATAGGGATAAATAAACTTGATTTAACCCTTCATTTCTGCACAGAGAACATGAATGTCCTCTAGGATTTAAAGAAATGAAAATGAATTTATGTTTCCTACCTCCTTATTTTATTCATTTGAACTTAGAGTCATTATATCTGGATTGTATCAAGCCTCTTTCTGATAGAAAAGTTGTCTTTTATTACCTGAAATCCATATTACTGAATTCTTGCCATTTATTTTTTATTAATGCAAAGCCATTTACTAAATTTTATGGAGATAGAAGGATAAATTAATTGTAGCTCTAACTCTCAGATATTCTTAAAAAGAGATCAATAATAGTTTTGGTAATGAAATACTGTATTCAGAATTGAGGATGGGAGGAGACTCCAGCATAGGTTATTTTATGAGTGTTTTTAATATATACAATTAAAATGGAAAGTTGAGCCCTGGCTAGTGTGACACAGAGAGGTCACCGGTTCGATTCCAGGTCAGGGCACATGTCGGAGTTATGGGTTCGATCCCCAGTAGAGGGCATACAGGAGGCAGCTGATAAATGTTTCTCTCCCTTTCTCTCTCTCTGTCCCTTCCTCTCTCTAAAATCAATAAAAACATATTTAAAATAAATAAATAAAATAGGTAGTTGAGATATGAAATTTTATTTCTTTTTGATTAAGGGTGAAAATAATGCATACAAATTAAAACACTAAATAAATGAATCAATATAATTCTCTGATCCCTGATGCATCTTTATAAAACTTCTGCCAATTCTGTGATATAGTTCTAATTTCATAAAAACTCTCACATTAACTAAATTAGTATGCTGCATTTGAAGTAACACATGAGATTCTGTACAATAAAATATTATGTTGATTGATTGTGAAACTTAACAGTGCTTAACACTTACTTAGTACTTTATATCCTCAAAGCACTTTACAAACATTAACTAATTAATCATCATGTCACTGATGTCAGAAAGGTGGTAGAACTCCCATTTCTGAGATGAAGGAATTAAATAAAGTGGCTTGTGGCAATGAAAGACTTTAGAAAGTCTAAATATCAATACCTCAGGCAAGCTTCATCTAAACGACTAGAGCAGTGAGCTGGCTATGTATATGATTTTTTTAAAAAGCATTGCAAGTTAATATCATATTACAATCCTAGACATGTTTTAACTATGGTACTTAAAAGAATATATGGCCATTGCCAATCCATATTTCCTTACTAGCGTTTGCTATTCCCAAAGAACTATTATGTAGCTGAACCTACTTAATATTTTACATTTTTTTAAGTATAATTTTTTATAATTAAAAACTCCTTGTGAATTTTTAAAAAAAAAGTTGTTCAGGAGTTTTCAGTTTTTCATCATTAATCATGTTTGACAGAAAATATCAACTACTGGGAATGTTAAAAAATCATCAAAAAACCCCACAATATTAACCAAAATGTTTAAGTTACCCCCAAGTCTGAATGAATTCTTTATAAAATATTGATTTTTGAAATTACTATCAATAAAATTTTACAGATTCTTAGGAAATGTAAATGTACTTTTTGCTTCTTTCACAGGGTGCCCGCAACCTGGCCTCTTTCTTTTTCTCTACCTGAATGAAACTTACTTTAGTCCCACTCCAATCCATTCTTGAAACCTGTCTGGGGAGGTCAAGGACCTGAAGGTCACCCAACACAGGAAAGATCCCAGATGTGCTGGGGCAGGGCAGCCTCCCAGGACAGAAGATGTCAGGTAACAATCCTATTGTAGAATTTCCCACATGAACCGCTTTTCAAAGGTTCATCCTGATTTTATTTTAATTTCCCACTTCCTGTGGTAATATTTTTCTAATTGAATTTTAGAGATATGTCAATATGATGGCACAGTGCCAGGTTGCCATGGAGCAAATAAACCCCAGGGGACTAACTCTAAAAGCAGAGCATGTTGACATATTTTTGTTTCTGTGAATTTTGTGTTTACATCAGTCCTGAATTGTGCAAAAGTGAGCTCCAAAGGTAGAAATTCTTTAAAACAACTTTTTAAAAAATGGTTCATTTATTTAAGTCACATTAAAAATGCCTGTCCCTTTGGCTTTTCAAGTACTAAATACCTTTGTAAATACTAAAAAAATCTAGCCTACTTAATGGATTTTTCAAATTCCAATATTTGTTTTAAATATAAGTATTTTACATGTATATGTATGCACACTACGTCTATAAGGGAGAGGGAGAGAGACAGAAAATAAATTCATTGGAACAACAACTCATCTGAAAATTTTCAGCCTCTTCTTAGTTTGCTTTCCTATATCTTAAAATATCAAATTGAGTTTTGAGATTTGAATTTTTTCATAAAGAAAAGTAATTAATGTATGCCATAAGTTCTGTTCAATAGCTGTTTTTTGTTATTAGATTCTGAAAAATTCTGAAAAAATTCAATAAATGTATTAAGATGCACAGATTTCATAGCTATAGAAAAATGAATCAATAGGTATTTTGAAGAAGAAAAATGGAAAGGGGAGCAAGGGTTTTTGGGATTTTTTTAATAAAATGTCAGGAGGTGGTGTTTGTGTTAATGAGAGACATTATCTTACCAAAGAATCCTGGTATCCTCATTTCCATTTATATGGGAAATTGATTAATACTTAACTAATTGGCACATGCAAATAGGGATTAACTGAATTCACTTTTCCTCACAACTCAACGATTGTAATTTAGATCCTTACTTAGATTTAAATCTTTTATTATTTTTTGAAGGTAATCATCTTCCTGTTGTTAGAAATAAAATATCAAAGCACCATGCTAATTATAGCTTATGTGTGTCTCACAAATTAACTAATTAACATTACTGAAAACTGAATATACAGTGAGCAAAGCTTAAACCCCTGAGCTGGAGTCAAGCCTTTTACACAATATAGGGATGAGATATATGCTACTGAATGCCATTGGGTCAGATACACTTTGGAACTAATAACTACAGTTAAATATTCAGTTTTACTTCCAAAGTACAGCTTATTCTAATGTTTCAATGCAATTACATCTGTGAACTCTTTGCAATTAGCTCTCTTAGATAGATGAGATGAGAGGGGGTGGGAAAACAGAAAAGTGAGCATGGCTAGAGAAGCAATTTTTTAAGTAAAATCTCAAAAGGTTTATGATGTGCATGATTTACTTAGGGAAACTATAAAATCAATATTTTCATGGTTTTGGATTAGCTGACTAGTACATTTCAAAACCTAAGATTCTGACAATAGTAATTCTATAGGTTTAAGGCAAAAATCTTGTTTGGCAGTTTATTTAAAGGAAAATGGCTAGAAGTTTCTGAAATGTCTAAACCCAATTCATTCAGATGCAGTTTTAAACTATGGTGGGGTATTCATGTAGAATCAGAGGCATGTTTGTGGTAGGAACCCTTAGTTAGTAGTCTTTATCAAAAGTATTGGAAATAGGACTTGCCATTGTCTGATTGCATATCAAATGTTTATTAAGTAGCTACTAATGTGTCAGAAACTATACTACAATCTCAATTCATAAGAGTGATAAAGACTGGCCAAACTCTTCCCTCAAAAAGAACTGATACCATATAATAACCTGGTTATTATTTAACAGGAAAGAAGTAAAGGGAAAGCTAGATAATATAGGCATGGCATTTATACAGCTCTGCTAATTTAACACTCCCCAAGTCCGTTCCCCACTGATCAATGTGGGAAGGGACTGAAAAAAAGGCAGTTTGAATGCATGCCCAGTAAAGGTTTAAGTGACATGAGAAGATGGTTACCTGTCTCACACTTGGAAGTGAGTCAGTGACCAGAATAGACATGGCCATTGCAAAGGAGTGAAACCTGAATATTTAAACTTATGAACAAAAGAGTGCCCCCTCAGCTCTCTTGGCCTTTGGTCCTCTGGCCCTTTAGAGACCCTGTTGGGACTTCACACTACAGACTAAAGGACTTTAATTAACCTGAATGCTGAACTGGACCCTGCTGAGACATGGAATAGACACTCTGGACATTAGCCTTGCTTTTGGTTCTACTGGAACCCCAGCTGCACCTTTTTCAGGACTAGTTTAAGAGGCATGGGACTTTGCAACCCAAGGAAAGTAACTCCACACAGATAAAGCCTTTAATCACATCTCATTTTCCCATAGGGGCTGCTGAAAATACTTATTTCAGCAGTACCCTAAGAGCCACCCCACTCCCGCTCACAAAGGAGAAATTAGATTCTCCAGTAACAAAACATATAAGTATAGGAGACAGAACAAATACATAAACATAAAAAAATAAGTTAACTAAATGCTGTGATAAATGCTGTGAATGAAAAAAAGTGAGGGTTGGTATAGCACTAAAGTTAAAAGCTTGATAAATAGGAAGATCTGATCATGGAAGAAATATCTCATGTCAGGCAGATATTCCAAGATGCAGAAGACCAAGGAGGTGAAGGAAATTTCTGTTTGTTTTTCTCTTGTTACTCTCTGGTTGGCCAGTCTAATTTCCAGGGTCTGAGCTAGAGAGCCTAAGGGGGGTAGAAAAAGAGATTGTTTTTCTTCCCTACACCTCCTTATTTTGTTTGCTCAGAAATTACAGTGAGGTGGAAAAAGAAATGTGAGCAGGGTTAAGGAGAGATGTGGGACACTGGTGTAGACACATGTGGGAAGTATTTGGAAAGGGGAAGACTGGACATACAAGGCAAAGGACATATTGTTAGAGTTGAAATAGCACCAGAATGTTACTCAGTACTTGAGTTCTGGCTAAGAAAGAATTCAGAGTCAAGACACATATACAAGCAAAAGTTTCTTTAGAAAGTCACAGAGGTAGAAGTGAGCCATGGAAGAAATGAGTCTGCTGGGCTGTGTGGGCTCAGGAAATAAGTTAAAGAGGCAAAAGAAGGGCCCTTGGAGCTTAAGAGAAAGAAAGGCAAAGGTTTTCACCCAGGGAAAGAAAGGGGGAGGGAAGACACAGGCATGAGAGAGAGAGAGAGAGAGAGAGAGAGAGAGAGAGAGAGAGAGAGAGAGAGGAGAGAGAATATTGGGCCCTCTGTCCTGATGGTTTTTATCTTCTCTCTAAAGGTGGGGATCTTAAGGGAGGTCCCAGGGGAGGATCTCAATGGAATATTTATCAGCTTTCCAGGGGTGTCCTTTGAGGGTCATGGTCTCCACTGATTGATCAGAGCAAGGACAAGGAGGTCATTAGTCATCACAGCTGGTCCTGATGTCAGCCATGGCATCGCCCTGCCTGGATGTGTTGCTTTTCTGGGCCTAGAGCTTAAACACAACTGAGGCCTAGATATTAACTCCGGTTTGACCAAAACTCTGTCTCTGTGGTCAGCAGACTGAAAGTTTGTTCCTAAGATTATTTGATGCAGATCAGAACCTCACTGTCCTGAGGACTTAATGCTTAAAGAAGTAGTCATGCATGGGCTTATATGGGAGTCTTATGAGGCTATCCTCTGGCTCCTTTGTTACTCCTCTAAAGGGGTTGAAAACCACATGACTGGCAATGTGCCAGGGGCGAAAAGGTCACCCTGGGAGCAAGGTCCTTGTTTTCCCATTTTTGCCCATTGCTAGGCACCCAGGGCTTTCCTCCCTGGTGATATTCCATAGCTGGTCTATCATTCCTACTCTGTTCCCATCTATCTGCCTATTACAATATGAAACTAGAAGTTCAGAACTTTCGCATGGCTCGGTATATTCCATCAGGTAGAAAAATGTGACAAAGTCCTGATACTGACCTTAGTGTACCACCGGCCAAGCTTTATATGAAGGTCTCATACTTTGAAGATTCAGCCCTTATGAAATGTTAACGAGCATTTCAGATTTTTGTTTAGAAGAATATTAAAGTCTTAAAGCATTCAGGTTACTCCGACCTTGCATAATGTAGCCCTCATGTCACATCCGAACTTTAGGAATCATAGGCCAAATGTCTGGGTGAGTCAGACATGGCAGCCCTGTACAGAAATCCCAGATAGGGTCTTACCCTAATCAGAAAAAACCTTACACAAATTTGTGATATGGGTAGGTTATTTGGGAAGGGTCATCATCCTTCACCATCTTTTTCTCACTTTCAGTCTCTCCCTATTCATAAGCCATCCATCCACTCAGTGGTCTCCAATAAACAGTGTCTCAATATTTGTCATCATGCATCTGAATAATGCATAGAAGTCCTAATTGCCCTTTTCCTCTCCTCTATTAACAATGCATCCACTGCCCATCCCTTCACAGAGAATCTAATAAACTGATCATCTTTCTGGATAATCGAATAAATTAATCTATGTTCAAGCTGATAATGGTTTAAATCAGAGTGTTACTACCAGCATTCTGGAGAAACCTGGCCTAACCAAAATGTTCAGGCTCAAGCAGCTACTTGTAGTAGAAAGCAATCCCTCTACTACACCCTTAAAATTAGACCAAATGGAGGATTGCCTCACCTTGCTCACAGTGAACGTCAAGCCTCGGTGGTTGGCTTCCCAAATTATGGAATGCTTGTTCTAGGACAGAAGGCTTGCCTCACATAAAGAGAGGGGCTTTAAATCATCATGTTAATACAGAAAGAAAAAAACTGTTACTGGAAAGGGAGCAAAATCTTTCGTCCCTGACCCAGTGTCCCACGGAGTGGAAAACATTTACTTTGAGATTCCATACACAGGTCAATGTACCACAAAGCCAAGAGTGGTTTTTAAAAACAATAACATTAACCATAAGCCACCCAAGAATCAGAGACACTTTTCTATAGACCAGTTTCTTCCCTCACATGCTCATTTTCAAGGCCACATGGGTTGAGGGAAAATCGTACATCCTGCTAAAGTGGTTTTCAGTGTGTATGTATATGAATGTGTTTTAGTCCTGACATATTTTCCTATTGGTAAGAATTTTTTTAAAAAAGACAAATAACAAGAAAGAAAGAAATGTCAAGGAAAAGAAAAAAAAAATTCTCACCAGCTTCAAAATTTTAAAGAGCAAGTTTTATTTTGGTTATTTGTACTTTAAGTCCCATTACCTAACTAAAAGGTGTTTTGTTCAAAAAGGAAATAAAATAACTTAATTATAAAACATTCCAATACTAAAGATTTATTATGCATCCAATCTTTAATACCTGACTACTTCTTAGCCAATGCATAGTGTCTCTTTCAAACTTTGACTCCAAGAAGGCTACCCTCAACCACTATAAGTCATTCACTCTTGTTGCATTTACACCAACATTGCGGCCTTATTTTCCAGTTGCTCCATTTATTACATCTTTTCCCAAGTTAATTTTCCATTCAATTTTCTGCTTCTATTATAGATTTTAATATAGTAACATGAAAAAAATCTAATGAATGAATGAGCAAATATATGAGTAAAAGGTTGAATGAATAAATAAATGAACCAAGCCATTAACTGCCATAAATTCAAATGAACAGTTGTTTAGATAAATGTTTTCCTCTGATTTAAGAACTAGCTAATATGGAAACAGAAACAAAATATAATAAGATGAGTGAGTGACAGAGTCGTCAGTTTTTAGAAGGATCATTAGTCAAATAACTCTCTCCCCTAGGTACATATTAGATCATTTGGAAAGATTTTTCAGACCAGAAATGTTCCATTTGGTATATTAAACTAGTCATTTACTAAGTAATACTGTGTATATGTAAGAAAACTCATATGATGTTTGACTCTCTTATAATCAGAGAGCAATTAAGGCTGTGGAGAGTAAAAACTGACTTTCCGACTATGGCAGTAGTCAGCAAGGCACTGCTCTTCCTATCTTGCAGGTTCATAAAAGGATTATATTATTAATATTTTATCAATATTAATAATGCCACATGAACTTGTGTGGTCGATACATTCTACCAAGCTTCCTTATTCATTCTCTGTTTATTTTTGAAGGTGATAACATTAATAATACCTTAATATTTTAAGTGGCAGAAACTGCATTGGATACATTCTAGAGTATTATTAGTATTATCCTCTTCAAAAGCATTCTCTCATTTAATTCCCACAATAAACCTCGTATGTCGATATAATTATCCCCAACTTACACATGAAGAAACTGAAGCATAGGGAGAAAAAGTAACTCTCCCAAGCTAACTGAAGTGAGAGCTGAAACTTTCCCCCAAGTCTGTCCAACTTCTGAGCTCAAGCTTTTAATCGTTATTATATGTCCTCCTTCGTAACATAAGCACAAGAGTGTAAGCTGCACCATGGAAGGGTTTTTTATCTGTTTGGTACATGAACATATCACGGCTGTGTAGTTCAATGCCTATCTCACATAGTGGGCACTCAAGAAATATTTGTTGAATGAAAGAATGGTAAATAATGAGGGTTATTTTACATCAAAACTATGTCAGTCTTCTCAAATTAGTTCTTGACCCTGTAAAGATGAAATAAGACATTAATTTGGGGAAAAAAGAGTTGTTAACATGTATGAGTTAGTTAAAGTAGAACTTTCTCATGTCAATCTCATGTATCGATGATGCCTCAGCAGAAGCATAAAGTGAAACTTTTTAGAACATTGATGGTGGGTTTCATATCTATAATCTCTCTCCAATATTTATAATAAAAGAAAGTCTGAAGTTCCTTTTGCTCCTGTTATACACATAAAAATTATACTAGGGTAGGCTTAAGATATGTATATATATAATTAAGTAATCTATTAGGCAGAAAACTCAATATAATATGCAAGTAGCTGCTAAATAAAGAAGGAATTTCATATACTGAACCAGAAGATTTGTGTACATATTCAAGGTCTTCAAACCAAAATGGTCTCCTTGCTCACATTTCTCAAAATAGTTTTGGTGAAATGGGCTACACATATTATTCTTGCTATACTTTCATTGTTTCGTAAAACCAAAGAATAGAAGCAAAGAGCGCACACATAGGATAAAACAGTTGTTAGGTGCCAGCAGGCTAAATGGCTTTCAGTTTTGCAGAGTGTATTCAATTAATCCACTATCATTTGTGTAAACATACCTTGTTCTTTCTTGTCTCCAGAACGTTTCTCGTGCTAGTCTGCTTGGAATACTCTGCTTTCCTCAGGTATTCAACTGAACTTCAAAGCTCAGCTAACTCAAACCTCATTTCTATAAAGACTTTTTTAAGAAAAAATATTGAATTTAAAGTTTGGGAGCAATCTAAGAATGAAATAACCCACCTCAAGCTGAATTTAAACATAAATTTGCCCTTTATTACTAAGTGATATTGTAGTCTAAGCTAACACATATCGAGAGACAAAAGGGTTGAAGATAATAACCCAGAAAGTCAGACTCCAAAATCTAGGCATTTATTTTTAAGCTAGACATATATAAATAGATAAATGATAGATATAGAGAAAGATAGGAGATAGGTAGATAGATAAATGATAGATGATAGATGATAGATAGATAGATGATAGATAGATAGATAGATAGATAGATAGATAGATAGATAGATAGATAGATAGATAGATGATAGATGATAGATAGATAGATGATGATAGATAGATGATAGATAGATAGATAGATAGATAGATAGATAGATAGATAGATGATAGATAGATAGATGATAGATAGATAGATGATAGATAGATAGATGATAGATAGATATAGATTGATAGATGATAGATGATGATAGATGATAGATATAGATAGATGATAGATAGATAGATGATAGATAAATAGATGATTGATAGATAGAGATAGATAGACAGATGATAGATGATAGATGATAGATAGATTAGATAGATGATAGATGATAGATTAGATAGATGATAGATAGATAGATAGATAGATAGATAGATAGATAGATGATAGATAGATAGATAGATGATAGATAGATAGATAGATAGATAGATAGATAGATAGATAGATGATAGATAGATGATAGATAGATAGATGATAGATAGATGATATAGATAGATAGATAGATAGATAGATAGATAGATAGATAGATAGATAGATAGATGATAGATAGATGATAGATAGATAGATGATATAGATAGATGATAGATAGATAGATAGATAGATAGATAGATAGATAGATAGATAGATAGATGATAGATAGATAGATAGATAGATAGATAGATAGATAGATAGATAGATGATAGATGATAGATAGATAGATGATAGATAGATAGATGATAGATGATGATGATAGATAGATAGATAGATAGATAGATAGATAGATAGATAGATGATAGATAGATGATAGATAGATAGATAGATAGATGATAGATAGATAGATAGATGATAGATAGATAGATAGATAGATAGATAGATAGATAGATAGATAGATAGATAGATGATAGATAAATAGATGATGATAGATAGATAGATAGATAGATAGATAGATAGATAGATAATAGATAGATAGATAGATAGATAGATAGATAGATAGATAGATAGATAGAGATGATAGATGATAGATAGATAGATAGATAGATAGATAGATAGATAGATAGATAGATAGATGATAGATAGATAGATAGATAGATAGATAGATAGATAGATAGATGATAGATAGATGATAGATAGATAGATGATAGATGATAGATAGATAGATGATAGATAGATAGATAGATAGATAGATAGATAGATAGATAGATAGATAGATAGATAGATAGATGATAGATAGATAATAGATAGATAGATAGATGGATAGATAGATAGATAGATAGATAGATAGATGGATAGATAGATGATAGATAGATGATCTTGGACAAGGTTTCTCTATGAAAGCTTCACAGGAGGTCTTTTTCATCAAGGCCTTGAAGAACCTGTCAGATTTGAATAGGCAGAAAACAGAAGAAAAGGCTTTTTAGACAGGAGGAAGATTATGTGAAAAATTTCAGAAGAGGAAAACAGATATAGATAAGTATTTATAGGAAGAAAGGTGACTGAAAGCAGGAGAAAAATAAAATTAAGGTGATAAAGTGTCCATTGGTGAAAGAACTTTAATGCTAAATAAATAAGTTAGTACTTTGAGGTGCGCTATATGACACATTCAGTTCTTAATTACAGGAATAGCATGACGAAAGTGAAAACCATTTGTCAGCAGTATTCACTTTTTATCTCTCTTCTCCATCTAAATCATACCATTTTCAATGCAAAAACAGGACGACTTGGAAGTTATTTGCAGATATCATTTTGAGGACAAAAATTTCCAAGTAACTAACTCCAACCAATAAAGTCTGAATTTAATTATATGAGGAAAAACCAAAACTTGTGTAAAACAAAAATAAATGTTACAACTGGCACAGAGTAATATAGAAAAACTCACTAATGAAAAAGGACATTTTTTTCAGGCAATAAAACTTAGGCAATACTTATGTGGTGGAAAATATCAACCTACATCCACTTTGCCAGTATTATAGGGTAGTTTTAATTATCAAGACTCCAGAGACTTCCCTCATGTAAGGAAAATATTACCTACAGATATAGAATATCAACTTTCACCCTATATATTATAATACATAGATGTTATTTTCATGGGTTTCACCATGGGAGAAAATCTTTTCAAACAAATTACTTTGCAGTTATGAATATTTTTCTGTATATCGCAGGCCAACTCAATAATTCTGCATGCTTTGAGAAGGGAAGCACAGGAAATTCTTTCATCTTGTGCTGGCGCGTTTCCTCTTCTACACCATAATATTGCACTTAGTATTGGTTGGGTAAGCCCATGCTGGCCCTCCCTCCACAACCCACAACCATGACCATATTTATCTTATTTGGGAAGCCAAGTTCAAGTAAAAGGTTCTCAGATCAGGGTCAAAGGCATTAGTACCTCGGCAAAATTGATTGTAGTAAAATAGAAATGCCCTTTGTAAAATAATACAAAAGCAAAAATGTCCATTTACCTTGTTTTTGTTTAAAAATAATTTCTTTAGCCCTAGCCAGTGTGGCTCAGTTGGTTAAGCGTGGTCCTGTGCACCAAAAGGTTGCCTGTTCGATTCCCGGTCAGTGCACATGCCCAGGTTTGGGCTCACTCCCTGGTGGGGGGCATGAAGGAGGCAGTCAGTGGATCACATCTGTTTCTCTCTCTCTTTCCCTCTCCCTGTCTCTCTAAAAATCTATAAAAAATTTTTTTTAAATAATTTCCTATGATATACCAGTTTCTCAGTGGAGAGCAATAGCACCTGGTAACTACAGTCACCAAATCAAACATTATTTGAACCCTCTGATTGTTTTCCACATTCTATTTCTTTACTAAGTCAATAACCACTGACTTATTGTATAGTCTCAGAATTTAAAATCATATATTATAAATGTCTATAGGGACTTGAGGACAATTTTTGTCATCAACCAATATTGAGATGGAATTATTCCTAGAGAGAATATTGTTGTTCTATTAATTAGTAAAATATTAAAATCTATTTAGGGTTGCATTAAAATCTATTTAGGGTTGCACTAGCTTGTATAAATAGAAAGCTTAGAAATTAAAGCACCGAAATAGCATTGTTTGAAAAACACTTTATATTTCATCTTAGGAAACTGTACCTACATCAGAGGATGAAATTGTTATACAATGTCTTAAACTTAGTACATGTTCAATAAATACTTATTTAAAGATTGTTATTTGATAATGTGCTATAGGAAGACAAAGTATGGAATCAAAGTCAGATCGATATTATTTCTTTTCAGAAGTATTTATATGTATTTCAGAAATAGAAATAGAAATGTTATTGTTCATGTTAAATGGATAGGTTATAAATCCAGGACATGTTAGAAATAAAAATATTATAGATAAATAACCAATTTTGACCTATAATCATTTGAATATTTTTTCTGACCCTAATGGAAATTTATTGTTAACAAAGATTATTGTAGAATGTATTCTAAAAATAGACTTTCAAACTCAAAAATCATAATTTTGAAATAGAATTCCTCCTCACTTTATTCTGATAAAAAAAATGATTACACACATATTCCTATTTCACTTTCAGTTTAGCTGCGTATTTTATTTTAAAACCAATAAGTCTCTCTAGTTCGTGTTCCTTGGGAGAATTATTAAATAAATAAATCTCAGGTGCAGCTGTTAAATCACCTTGTCTACATTGAAGCTGCCCATTTCAGAAGCAGTTCACTTGCAAATTAATATCTGCAATTCAGGGCATCCGCCTTTGAAATTTTTCATATGAGGTTCTGTTTGTCCTGTGCCCATGATGCCTCAACACATCCTTCTACTATGGCCAGTCCCTAGGGATTTTTGTGGTGCCTCAGTTTTAACTGCCCTGTATGTCGTAAGTACCATACAAACTTCATAGAAATATGCACATGAATCTTCTATTACACGTCCTTAAAGAAACCTTGGGACAATTACAGTAGAAACCACTGCTTTAGTATCTTCAATCAAAACCATTTGAACTAACAGTATGTTGAAAGCTATGAAAGGATATTATTTTTACAAAAAGTCTTCTAAACAGGGCAATATTGGCAAAGGAAATAGAAACATAATTTGTAGTTCTTAAGAACTACTTAATACATTTAAAAATAAATAAGGAAACAAGGTTTTCCAGAGGATATGGGCGTACAATATTTTTTCAACTGTCAAGAAACATTGAGTAGGATAAAAAGAGTGGGGGGGAATTAAATTTGCCAGCTAGGGAAGCAGTAACAACTTGAAAGAGAGACATTAAAGATTTTTAGAAGGTAAAAATCAGCTCTTTCCTTCTGTATCTACCAGCTACAAGTAAATTTGTCTACTAAGGAAGCATTAGAAATTTGCAAAACAATATAAGTAAAAAAATTTTGGTATTAGAATCAACAGATCTTTCCTTTGTATTGCTCTTGGAAAGGGCAGATACCCATTTATTGACTCCAGATCCCCTAAATTTATCGTAAACTCTTTCTCTCTCTCATCCCCTACATTTAATAAATTGTCGAATTCTTCTAAATATTTTAATTCTATCTCTCATATCTCACCTCCTCAAAGAATTCTCTCTGCCACTGCACTGCCTATATTGTCAGCATTTCTCACTGCCCCTCTTCCTTTTTATCACTGCACCTCATTCCTTCTCTAGACTTACACCTTCAATTTTTTTTAATTATAAATAAGATCATGTCCCTTTGATGTTTGACATTCCTCAGAAGTCTGTATCCTATAGGAAGAAGTCTAACCTCTTTTTACTGGTGCCCTACATAGTCTGCTCCCCTGCTTAAATCAACCTCATTCTCCATTGCCCTTCCATACACCTTCTAAACACATTGAGATTACAGTGGGTTCCCAAAGACATCATGCTTTTGTGTTTTTGAAGAAAGAAAAAAAAAGAATTTTTTTGTCTTTCCCTTCTAATTGCCTAACAAATCCCTACTAATAAATATGCAGCTCATTTATCACCTCCTCTGTGAAGCCTCCTGACCACCACCTCAAGCCAAACTTCTTGCTCTTTCCTCTATCAGAGCACATATCACTTTGTAATGACCTGTCTGTCATATGTGCTCCCCTCAACAGGCCCTGAGCACCTCAAGAGAGGAATGTTCTACTCAGTTTTCTGTGTGAATGCCCAATATCTCCAATAGTTGTTTGTTAAATAAGGGTTCTAGACCTGAGAGAGTGAAGTCAGCATTGTCTTAGATTCAGGTGTCTTGAAGCAAAGCCTAAAATTGGATTTCCATGCAAGGGATTCACTGGGGAGTTTCCTGAGTGCACTCTGGAGAAATCTATAGGGCAGGGAGGAAGCAGGACATGGCCAAGAAAGAAGCTAAGCCAAGGTGCACTTTTAGTTGAATCCTCACCTCTATCTGACCCCACTGGGCACTCTGGAGCATGACTAGGATACCAGAGTTTTGTTCCTTTGAGCCAAGAGGGCCAGGCTTTGAGACCTCTGTATTAGTCATCAACTAGACTCTGCCAAGGCTGGAGGACAATGATGTGAGAGGTATGGCCTCCCACTCCATCAGCAGACCAACAGCTGATGCCACCTAAAGGAAGGAAATTTCCCGTAAAAGGAAATGACTGTGAGCCTCTAGTAGCCAACACTCAGGGCAGCTGAACCATGGGTGCTTGCTTGCACCTGGGAGGAATCTGGGTAAAACACCACCAGCTTCTACTACAAACTTCACCACAATCACACACATCATCAACACAATCTCCTTTTCAAAAACAGGTTATCTAGAGATATTTTTCTATTTCATATTTGATTGCTCTCCTGTTCTAGTAATTCATAGCTCCATATTCTGAGACACTGACATATTTGGGTGCCTTCCATTACCTGAAATATATATAACTATTAACTGTGCAGAGCCGCACCAAAGACTTTAGTGAGTTGTAAGGCATTTATGCAGTAAGAGTGGTGCACGAGTTCTTCCAAAGGATACTTCTAAGCAGATCAAACAAGAGAAACTTGTGTTTCAACATCCAGTGCTAACAACACATTAATATAATTTGAAGGGATGCCATGTGTCCAGCAAATACGTACTAAGAATATTTTTTAGAATATTTATTCCTTACATTTACCATTCACTATTTTCTTTTTCTTTTGTGTTATATCTGATACTTGATCCTCATAACTTCACCACACATTACAGTAAATAAATGGTAGGTTACAGAACATGTTAAAGGCCAATTAAGCCTGTGTGAGGCTTTATAATCTTCCCTGGATATTTGGAGCTAAATAAATGGTATATCATCATATTCTTAGCATTCATCTTAGAATAGAAGCATTTTATTTTATTTTTTTTAATATATATTTTTTTATTGATTTCAGAGTGAAAGGGAGAGGGAGAGAGAGAGGAATATCGATGATAAGAGATAGTCATTGATTGGCTGCCTCCTGCATGCTCCCTGCTGGGGATGGAGCCTGCAACCCGGGCACGTGCCCTGACCAGGACTGAAACTGAGAGCTCCTGGATCATAGGTCAATGCTCAACCACTGAGCCAAGGCAGCCGGGCTAGAATAGAAACATTTTAAAGGCTTGCAGCTCATGAAAACATTATTGTGAATAGACATTTATTAATATTCATATAACATTTACACATATCCACCCACACAGAGATGGACAAACAAAACAAATGGAAATGATCTTTCCACCATATTTTATCTTTTCAGAATTACTGCATTTTACTAAACAACTATCCAAATATTTTCTAAAGTGGGTATCAGAAAACACTGGAGATGAAATTAAGTCCCCAAAGAAAATGTTTATCTTAGATTACAAATAAACAGAAAAATTGAAACTGAGACAGAAAATTCCTGCTAATACACATGCCAGTTTTAATCACTAGCAGATGCAAAGATGTGTGTAACAATGAGAAGCTGATGACCTTTGAAAATTTGATTTTGCACATGTTCTAGTAGATTCTGATCACACATTCCTATTAAGATCATCACGTGTTAATGAGAGAGAATACTGCTTGCTTAAAACTAATTTAGAGAAATGTTTGTAAAAGTCTAATAGCATCATGTGGCACATCAGCAACTGGTAGGAAAGGTACTCAGCAAAAGTCAATGGCGGTCATGTGGAACTGAATGCAGAGAAGAGTGTATATTAATTCGGTAAAATTTGGCCCCACTCCAAGGATTTTTACACTCCCTAGACTATTTTTAAGAAGTTCTCAAAATTGAATCACACGTTGAAAATGGAAAAAGCAACTAACTGCATCCAATTCAGGTATGAAACTAAAGATAAGAAAATTCAGGCAGTCCGCCACAGTGTGGTCTGAGCAGATAAAAATGGAAAATGTCCAAACCCTCTGACTGTGGAAAAGTCTCAACATTTGCATTTTGTCTTATTTTACTCTTCAGGCACCATATTAACACATGGGGGGATTCCTATTATAATTTTCATTAACGTTGAGTGTTCTAGATTCCAGTTGAACACATACTGTATTATTGAAACTTTGATTTCTAATTTTTAACAGTTGACATAGCAAGTGATTATATCTTTCTCTAAATTTTTTAAATGACCTTCTATTAAACAAGTTATACAGAAAAGAAGTAATTTAGTAATAAGAACCCAAATCAGGCTGTTTCTACCCAGATGAAATGAGGAGGTAGGTAAAATGCACAATAAAATTAGCTACATAATTCAGACAGATAAATTTTGATTTATTGATATTGAGACAAGTGTAGTTGTGGCATGGATAGAGCTTAGAAAGGGTTCATTTGGATAAATTGAGTTTCAGATAAATGGAGATTTTGTTTTAACCCATTTTATGAAAACATTTCTAAAATATATTATACTCTTTCTTATTGCATTTAAAGACACCAAGCATACTGATCTTTTCTTAAGGAGTTAGGATTATTTTGTGGATGTAAGATACTTTCCTATATTTGAGAAAATTTTTAAATTTATCCCTAAACTGATCAAATACTACTGTAGCATTTAAATGTTGCAAAGAAACATGTTTTGAATTTTGAAGTAAGTATAATTTTTCTTTTTGCTGCATGTCCCCACAGTTCAATGTTTTTATGGCCAGTGTTCCTTCTTTCGCACATGGCAGCTTTTCCATCTTTTGATATTTTTCACAGTAACTAGCATTGCTTCTAATTTCAGCTGCCATTTGTCTTGTCTATTTCTTTTCTTCTGCTGCTCACATCATTTATTTTTCTTATTTTCCTCTGTATTTCTTAAAAGTTTGCATATATCTTCACTTGCATCTGATAAAAGCTGTTTTTGAAAGCTAGCACCATATATGTGAAGGCTGATTATTGTTTTCTCCTGTAATTTTTGCATTAGTAACTTTTTCTTAACAATTTTTGTTAATGTTCATGCTCAGTAGTCTTATTTTCAAATTATTTCTGTTTTGGGGTGTGTTTTTTTATCACTGAAGAGAGTTGAGAGTGCCAAACACCTGTGGGATTTTAGTCTACAATGACTAATTTCTTACCTTTTATAAAAATGTAAATGTGTGCTTTCCTCCAAGGGCCTTAAAGTATTTCCCAAATTTTTTCCTAGATAATTGTTTCCTCTTTTGTTTTCATTTTTATAAATGTTTCTATGATATTGATGTTTCAGATCAAAATATAAAAATACTTGTGGAAAATTCATTTCCCTTAATTATATTGCTTGTATCAAAGAAAGTTATTCCTAAGACTTTTCTTTGGCATGAATAACCCAGAAATCTTATTTAAGTTAAGAATTTATTACATCCTTAGGACTAAACTAGATGTCATTTAAAAGTAAGGAAATGATCCAGAGCCATGTTAGAGATTTTAAGAAATGCCAAAATAACATCATTTCCTTAGAGGTAGTGTTTGCTTTAAAGAGGTTATATTGCATTGATTTATATTGGCTGATTAATTTATTGGTTGAGCTTTCAGAATGTCAAGATAGTCATTAGCCATTAAAAGAAAATACAGCACTACATTCATCTTATTAAGACTAAAATAGCATTCTTATTTAGGAACTGTTAAAAGATAAACTGAGGCACATTAACAATTTTAAGAGTTTGCTTGAGCATAAATCTATTCCAATTGGGCAGCACCAAATTGGAAGCAGTTAGGAGCACTCTGCCAACAAGAACCAGGGGAAAGACTTACACAGAGAAAGTGTGGAAGCAAAGAAGGGAAATTATTGGCTTGTCTATAGTTTAAGCCTTGTTGACTATTTGTGACTGGTTGTCCTTAGCATTTTGGTTTTGTAAACTTGAGGCATTTACAGGCTTAGATTTTGTGTTGGTTTGCTTATGTAGACTCCCATGGCATTAGAGCCCCCTCAGTCTAATGGTTTCTTTGTTTAATTAATCTAACAACACAGACGTATATTGATGAGTTGTTTCCCTTCACTCTTAACTAATGTAAGAGGCCCTTTGAAGCTGGTTTCTGCTCAGGAGTCTGGGCTGACCTCTATCTCTGTGCCCCAGACTCATTGAATCCTTTCAGCTATACCATCTTGACATATTTTTTATTATTTGATTTCTCTCTACAATCTATTTCCTCTCCTTATTGTCAATCTCTTATCTCCCACTCTCTTTGGCCAACTTTGGTCCTTCAGGCCACTTTAGCAGTATTTCTCTAAGAAACCTTCCAGATGGCCCTCCCTAAGTCCAGGCTAGAGTAGGCAGCGTAACTAGCATAAGAACGGCATTATGATCTTGACCTTCTGTGCAGTTTCTTCATTTCATAGCCAGCACAAGCAATCAAAATTGAAACCCTTCCTCAAATGCACACCAGTGACAATTTACTTAGGAGTATATTTGGTTTCCTTAAAGAAAAAGCCAGGCTAACATTTACATAAACCTTTACCTATTTTATTGTAAAACTTAATTTTTTTAAAAAAGCAAAAGGTAGCCCCGCTGGGCATGGCTCAGCGCTTGAGCATCGACCTAGGATCCAGGTGATCTGGGTTCGATTCCTGCTCAGGGCACATGCCCAGGTTGCGGGCTTGATCCCCAGTTGGGGGCATGCAGGAGGCAGCCAACTGATGACTCTCTCATCATTGATGTTTCTCTCTCTCTCTCCCTCTCCTTTCTTCTCTCTGAAATCAATAAAGATATATTAAAAAATTTTTTTAAAAAGAAAAAAGCATAATTTTGAGCACAGGGTAGAAGCTAACATTTATCAGTAAGGATCTTGCAAGAATAGGTATCAGAAAAAAAAGAGGTTTAGGGGGTGTTAGATGAGGAGGGATGAAAGAGATACATGGGAAATATTACTACCGAGGTGGCTTTTACCACATTGTGATTAAATGTAGTGGGAATACATTGGATTTTCAACTGGATCATTTATATGTTAATAAGGTATCCAGAGCACAGATGTGGCTACCAATGAAATTAATCACATGTTTTCTATTTAATCCAAAGACACTATGGGATATGCAAATATTCAAATGTAATATTAATTGAAGAAAAATAATATGATCTTGCAAAAGTGGTCAACCAGAAATTAATGTTTATATATCCTAAAACTCCATTGTTTGGAAATAATATAGCAATGAGGGGAAAGACAGAGACTTGGTTCTACCACAGAGTTATGGATAAAAGTCTCAGCTTCTCTGAGGAAAGGCCCCGAATAATATAATCAAGTAAAAAATAAATCAGAAAGTTAGAGAATATAAAAAGAAGAGTGAATATTGACTATGATTCCCTACTAATGATATATGGAATATCTAAGTGCAGCTGACATGCATAGCGCAATCCATAGAAATAAATAACATAAATAAAGAATGGAAAGTTTGCCTGGCCAGTGTGGCTCAGTGGATTGAGTGTCATCCTATGCACTAATAGGTCACTGGTTTGATTCCTGGTCAGGGCACATGCCCGGGTTGCCTGCTTGATCCCCAGTAGGGGGCATGCAGGAGGCAACCGCTCAATGTTTCTCTCTCATTGATATCTCTAGCTCCTTCTCCCTTTCTCTCTCTAAAATCAGTAAAAACATATTTAAAAAGAAAGAATGAAAATCTTCACGGAAGAGGAGTCATTCATGCCTATATGGACAGCAATCTGAAAAATAAAGGGCAAATAGCAGATATATTTCTTCAGAAATGTCCCCAGACATATTTAAACTTTAGATTAGGATTAATATTGCCTATTTGAAGGGATATATGTGTTTGCCTATGTTTGTGTGTGCCTAAATGATAGATAGATGATAGATAGATTAGATAGATGATAGATAGATAGAGATAGATAGATGATAGATGATAGATAGATAGATATAGATGATGATAGATAGATGATAGATGATAGATAGATAGATAGATAGATAGATAGATAGATAGATAGATAGATAGACAGACAGATAGATAGATAGATAGATGATAGATAGAGAGATGATGATAGATGATAGATGATAGATAGATGATAGATAGATAGATAGATAGATAGATAGATAGATAGATAGATGATAGATAGATAGATAGATAGATAGATAGATAGATAGATAGATGATAGATAGATAGATAGATAGATAGATGATAGATAGATAGATAGATAGATAGATAGATAGATAGATGATAGATGATAGATAGATAGATGATAGATGATAGATGATAGATAGATAGATAGATAGATAGATAGATAGATAGATAGATAGATAGATGATAGATAGATAGATGATGATAGATAGATAGATAGATAGATAGATAGATAGATAGATAGATGATGATAGATGATAGATAGATGATGATAGATAGATAGATAGATAGATAGATAGATAGATAGATAGATATAGATAGATGATAGATAGATGATAGATGATAGATGATAGATAGATAGATAGATGATAGATAGATAGATAGATAGATAGATAGATAGATAGATAGATAGATAGATAGATGATAGATAGATAGATAGATGATAGATAGATAGATAGATGATAGATAGATAGATGATAGATGATAGATAGATGATAGATATAGATAGATGATAGATAGATGATAGATGATTAGATAGATAGATGACAGATGATAGATAGATGATGATGATAGATAGATAGATAGATAGATAGATAGATAGATGATAGATATAGATAGATGATAAATGATAGATAGATAGATAGATGATAGATGATAGATAAATAGATGATAGATAAAGATGATAGATATTTTTATATATGTATGCATATACACAAGCATATAACATACTTTTTATTAAATGTGGTATAAGCCTTTCAAAGCTCAATGACATAGCAAAATCTACTCATGCAGTCGCTATTCAGATAAATTTATGTCTGTACCATGAACTCTTAATCCGAGTCATCTGTCTCCTTTGACTTCCACAGCTTACCAGTAGCCATCAGTGCATCTCTGATTCCTTAGTCTACATTCCTCTTGTCAATTTACTACCTAATAGGAAGGACTATTAGCCAAAGCTCATACATTAGTCTTCTAAGAGTTATTTCCAACCTCCATCATTCTTCTAAATTGTTTACCACACCTGCCACTATCAGAAGATAGAAATAATGCCTGAGAGTTTATTGTATGTCTGCCAATCTAAGGAGAGTTTTGAATTCATAGCAAGTGATTTATAAATACTTATTGACATATACAGCTTAAATAAGAACCTAGCCACAGATGGCAGCGTAAGTAAATGTGGTACCCACATCCTCCCACAATCACATCAAAATTACGACTAAACTACAGAACAACTGTCATTCAGAACTGCCTGAAATCTATCTGAATGAAAATCCTACAAGTAAGGATTTAAGGAAGAAACCACATTAAGACTGGTAGGAGGGGTGAAGAGGCAGAACGGGCTGGTCCCACCCTCACTTGTGGTGGATAAAAATTGGGAGGGATATCTCAGCTGTGGGAGTCCCTCCTGAGAAGCAAATAATCTCTGTCCCACACCAGTACCCCCAGGGCCAGGAAGAGCAGTCCCCAAAACTTCTGGCTGTAAAAACCAACAGGGATTGTGGCTGAGTGAGAGGGAGGACTTCTGGAGTCCCAGGCAATTCCTCTTAAAGGGTCCATGCACAGACTTACTTGGACTCACTCCCTCTGAGCTCTAACACTGGAACAACAGCTTGAAAGGAACCAGGGACACATGGTGAAGAACTGAATTGTCTGTCATAGGACGAGAGCTGGAGGGGCTGCTTTCTGTCAAGTACTGGCACAGGATAGTGTTTCTTTTCTAAAATCCTCCTCCCGGCACAGAGCTAGCAGGTGAGCATCATATCTGAGTCTCCATCAACCTGGCTATCACTGTTTGCCCTTCCCTGGTGATTTCCTGAGGCCCTGCCCCACCCAACTTGCAGGCCCACCCAAGCTGTTTCCAGTGGTTTTTCCATACAAATGGCCTGTCTTGGCTCATGCTTCAGACTTCTCCTAAAATCTTTCAAACAAGTAGCATCTTGCCTTGGTGTGCCCTGTACCACTCACTAAGTGGTCCCAGGCCTGGCACTAGTAGCAGCCAGTCTCAGTTTGCAGTTTGACCTATCCTGGGCACCTCCAAGCCCAGCACAAGTAGCTGCCATCTGAAGATAGCTTTGTAACTCATACTGGGTGGCCCCAGGCAGAACACAAGCAGTAGCTGACCTTGGCCTGCCCCTACCAGGCCTCAATAAATAACACACTCAAGGAGCAGAGTCAGCAAGCCCCAGAGCCCTGCTGAAGTAAGTCCTTCTCTGTGGGGGTGGGCCCCTGCTCAGTTGATCTTTCATGGTTGTTGGTGGTCTCAACCAACCCCCACCAGCCTGGGAGTAAATCCCTCTCATTGATGTGCCAACAGCAGTCAAGGCTCAACTACAACAGGAGTGTGTACATAGCCCACATAGCCCAGCGTGGGTAAACAAGGAGGCTGTGCCACTGGACCCTACAGGACACCTACTATATTAGGCCACTCTACAAAGCCCAAGAGACATATTTGCTCTACTTAATACATAGAAACAAACACAGGGAGGCTGCCAAAATTAGGAGACAAAGAAATATGTCCCAATGAAAGAACAGAACAAAACTCCAGAGAAAGAACTAAACAAAATGGAGACTAGCAATCAGCCAGATGAAGGGTTCAAAACATTGTTATAAAAATGCTCAACAAACTTAGAGGAAGAGTAGATGAATTTAGTGAGGAATTCAACAAGGAAATAGAAAACATAAAAAGGGAGCTAGAATACATAAAAAAGAACCAGTCAGAAATGAAGAAAGCATTATTTGAAATGAAGAATACATTGCAGGGAATCAACAATGGAATAGATGAAGTAGAGGATCAGTTCAGAGATATGGAAGATAAGGAAACAGAAAACACCCAATCAGAATAGAAGAAAAAAATAATAATCCAAGAGAATGAGGAATGTATAAGGAGCCTCAGGGACAGCTTCAAGTGTACCAACATTCACATCATGGGGGTACCAGAAGGAGAAGGGAGAGAGCAAGGAAATGTAACCCTATGTAAAAATATATATAATGAGGGAAAACTTTCTTAACCTGACACATCATAATTAAAATACCAAAAGTTAAAGACAAAGAGAGAATCTTAAAAACAGCAAGAGAAAAGCAATTAGTTACCTACAAGGGAGTGCCCATAAGACTGTCAACTGCTTTCTCAACAGAAACCTTGCAGACCATAGGGATTGGCAAGAAATTGTCAAAGTGATTAAAAGCAAGGAGCTATAACCAAGATTACTCTACCCGGCAAAGCTATCATTTAGAATCAGAGGCCATATGTAAAGAGATTCCCAGATAAGAAACAACTGAATGAGTTCAATACCACCAAACCAGTATTACAAGAAATGCTAAAGGGTCTTCTTTAAAAAGAAGAAGAAAACAGAGATTTTAAAAATATGAATAATAAAATGGCAATAAATACACATCTATCAACAACTGAATCTATAAAACACAATAAATGAACAAATTTAACAGAAATGAACTCATAGGTACTGAGAACATCTTGACAGTTGCCAGATGGTGGGGGGCTTGGGGGGTAAAAGGTGAAGGAATTAAGAAGTACAAATTGGTTGTTACAGAATAGTCATGGGGATGTACAGTATAACATAGGGAATATAGTCAATAATATTATAATAACTATGTATAGTGTCAAATGGGTACAAGATTTATTGGGATGATCATTTAGTAAGTTATATAATGGATTGTACACCTGAAACTAATATAATATTGTATGTCACTGGAGATTGAAAAATAAAAATTTAAAGTAAAAAAATAAATAAAATAAATTTAAGAAAAGAATCTAGCCCAAATAATAAAAGACAATTAAGATGATAAAATTTAGCTATGATTTTTGATTTAATAATAAAACTAGTAATCCATAGCCATAATTTTTTCAGGATTTTATGTCAAATATAAAGCCAATAAAGTCTGAGCAGCATGGCAGGAGTACTTGGGGTTGGAGGGAAAGGAAGACATAGCCGTGTTTGGGGTGGAGAAGAGAAAACTGCATAATAATGCATTTTTTAGAGTCTAAATTGAACTGTATCTTTGTGACAGTTACTTAGGAAATTCCATATTTTTCATGGTTTCCCTAAGTATGGGTTCTGGCAATAAAAAATAATATGGCATGTATCTTGTGGAATTCAGGCAGCCACCAAAGCCCAAATAAATCTGATTTACATGATTCCCATAATTTTAATAGTTATTTGTAACATGGAAAGTCTGTGTTTGTTATTAAATTAGAACTATAAATATCATATAATCTGTACACTATAAATATGTCATAATTCTGGAATGTCATGTGACTTCAGTTGTTACAAATATAATCCAGTTATGAATTCTCACTATATTGAGAACTCAATAATTTCAGAGTCTTGAGGTCAAATGGGGCAAAGGTAGTGATGCTGTTTAAAGTAAGACAGAAAAATGTAAAAAATGTGACACAATGTTACTTTCATTTAAAACTTTAGGCTATGTTCCTAGCTACACTTGATTTTTTAGATTAGCAGACAATATTCCTGATATGGAAGTTATGTGAAAGTCCAGAACTTCCTTGTTACTCAAAATTATTTAATACTTGCCACCAAGTTCCTTATACATAATGCAAACACTGAATTCCTATGTCAACAAGTATCATGCCCAGAGAAGAATCAGAACTTTTAATAGATATGCTTGTAACATCCCTGAAGGAGAAAGATACGATGGAGGTAGAGTGAGAACCCTGCCCCTTTTCACAAACGTTGGGACTCATATGAGTTCTATGCTGATGGGAAAACCCGTGTAGAGAAGCATGAGTCCTTGATGTTTAGCATCATCAAGCAAAGAGAACTTCAGCTCTTCTTAAGTTATATCTTATTTCCCTTATCTTACCACTTTGTCTTCCCATTCTATCTCAGAAATTTAGACGTTGTGTTTTTAAAGGCATTAATATTGCTGAACTTTTATATTGAATTTTAATATTTCAATGCTAGAAGAGATCTTGGATATGAACTAGCCTAGATCATCAGATTGGGAGCAGATAGTGGGGGCTTCCATCCCAGACACCGACTCCCAGTTCCCTTCTCTTCCCAGAATGCTACCTGCCAGGTTAATGTGATAAGAGAGAAAGAGAAACGATATGATAGAAAGACCCTCATTCTTTCACTGATAGAAATTCAAGAGTATTAAAAAAGAGCATTACCCATAAGGCCACAAAGTCAAATGTGGGTTAGGAAGGTTTAAAAAAAAGTGTTTCTATACTCACACAACACCTCTTCTGTGGTCTGAATGTTTATGCCTCCCTAAACTCATATGTTAAATCCTTATGCTCAATGTGATGACATCGGGAAGTAAGGCCTTTGGGATTAGTGCCCTCAGAAAGAGGCTCCAGCCAGACACACTCTCCCTTCTACCATCCGAGGACACAGCAAGTGGTCAGCAGCCTGCAACCTGAAAGGTGGCCTTCACCAGCCACCACAATAATGTCAGTGCCATGACCTCAGACTTCAGCCTTACGAGCTCTGATAAATAAATTGCGGTTGTTTATAAACTACACAGTCTGTGGTATTTTGTTAAAGCATCCTGACTGAAGTAAGACAGCTTCTGACACCAAATGTGTGGGTTTTCCACACCAAGCAGTCCTCCGGTTATTTTTGGACACCAGCTGGATGTTCTACGATTTAATTCAATTCCGACATTAACTACCTGGACTTAGCTCAGATCCCTTAGGCTAAGGGGTTTAGTTCCACACAACTGCCCCCATTTCAGAGGCCAGTGACAAGCCTCAAGTTGTGGCCTATTCTTCTGACCAACCTGCTTTAAATCAGGGTTTCTTAAAACCCCCTCTTCCATTCAATAATTTGCTAGAATGGATCATAGAATTCAGGAAAGGGCTTTTTACTATGACTTGTTTATTATAAAGAATATGACTTAGAAAGAGTCAAATGGAAGAAATGCCCAGAGCGAAGTGTGCAGAAGGAGCACCCAGCTTTTATGCCCTCTCTGGACACACCAGCCTCCCAGCACCTCAATGTGTTCCCCAATCCAAAAGCTCTCTGAACCCATCATTTAGAATCTTTATGGAGGTTTCATTTCATTATGAAGACATGATTGATTAGGCCACTGACCATTGGTGATAGAAGTTGGTCTTTACTTCCCTGAGGTTGTGAGAGTGGGGCTGGAAGTTCCAGCCATCTAATCATATGGTGGATTCCCACGGCAACCAGCCCCACCCATCCTTAGGTCCTTTCCAAAAGTCACCTCATTAACAAAACTCAGATGTGGTTGAAAGGGGTCTGTTGTGAATTTAGAAAGACACTCCTTTTACCTTCTTCCTGTAGAGTTGTCTCAGGAGCCAGAGATAAAAAACATACATTGTAACCAAAAAATGTTCCTATCACTCTTATCATTTAGGAAATTATAAGGGTTTTAGGAGCTCTGGTCAGAAGCCAGATTTCCTAAAAATGAATTTCTGTAGAACATTCCATATATCTTCATTTAATCCACTATCAACTTACTTTACAGCCCTAACTTTGAAAGTTACCTTAACCACCTTGCTCATTCACACACAGCCACGGCTGAGAATCCAGAATGTGAAAAACCTGCCTTTCGAAGGCCGCTCCTGGAACACGCTGTGTTCGATGAAACGAGCATTGACACTATTATGTAAAGATAAGGCGTGCTCCCACCTAAGGGCATTTCTCTGACTCCTTACCCAGAGATCCTAGTTCAAATAAAAACAATTTCACAAAATATTTCCCTGCAAACCCAACCACAGCAATTTCTCCCTGCCAGGACATTCTGCAGTGTGCAGTTTGAGAACTGCATGTTCCTCACTGAGCACACCCTGTCTTTAGTTCAGGAACACCAGGTGTGCTCTTAGCTCCACCATGTCTTCTACCACTTGTCTGCGGGGCACCTGTGACCCTCATCCTGACCCTTCTGTACTCCAAGTTTGGGGGGGGGCTGTACTGGGAAGGAGGGAGGGAGGAAGAAATTCCTTAGCTGAGATACGCTGGAATTTAAAAAGGGGCTAAAGGAGAAACAAAGTTGAAAATGCAACAACAACAATAACATAGTAACAGAATCATAGAAACAGCTCTTTTCACGGTGCACATTTTTTAACCAACAGGGAAACTTGGTCTAACCACAGGCTGGTCTGGCATACAGGCCCCTGGTGGTTGTCCTCACCAGCTCTGTCTGCCCCAGATGCCATGAGCCTAATTTGAAGAATATTCACGCCGGAGCCTCCTGTGCTGGTCATCTCTCTGGGTCCTGGGCCACTTCAATGCTTCCTCTGACTTCAGATTTCCCTGCCTTGCATCTGGGCAGCTACCCCAGCATAAAAACCAAGTTCTGACTCTCTGTGCCTTGAGAAAAACTCCTCTACCCTTTGGCAAGTCCCCATGCCTTTGGCAACTCTCCACCAACCTCCCTCCCAAAATTCGAACATCACTTTGAGTTTAAGGGAAACCAAACACACAAAGAACATTGCAGGCCCTCTCCAGGCACTCAGACCCTTAAAGCTAGTGTTCAGAACCCACACTTTAGAGCAGTGATTTTCAACCGGTGTACCGCAGGAATCTTTAAAACATGCCGTACCTGACTATTTAGTCAGGGGCACTGACCTCTCCCCGCTTAGATCGTCAAATAAAAATTGTCCGGTGTGAATGAATAAAAATTATACCTGGGTTTTTTTTGTTTTGTTTGTCAGATCAGCAAAAATATTTTTTTTGGTGTGCTGCGGAACTTTAGTAATTGGTTTACATGCCATGGGATAAAAAAGGTTGAAAATAGCTGCTTTAGAGTCTTTTGAGCACCACTTCCCAGAAGTCTCTCTCCGTGTGTAATTCTCTGCCCACCTTCCCCCGGCAGCCCTCGTTCCTTACCCAACACCAAGAGCGCCAGCTTTCTCGCCACGCACCCTCATCTGGCACACTCATTCATCCTCTCTGGAAAGAAAACTTCATTTTCTGTTCATTTGAAAAGTAGAAATTAACATCCTTCAGCCCTTAGGAGAGGCTGACAATTCATCCATTTCGCAGATCCTCCAAGTGACCTCCTCCACATTTACAATGAGACAGTGTTAAAATGTGCTTATAAAACAACACACATTTAGCCCTAGCCGGGTTGCCCAGTGGCTAGCGTCGGCCTGCAGACTGAAGGGTCCCGGGTTTGATTCCAGTAAAGGGCACATACCTCGGTTGCAGGCTCAATCCCACCCCCAGTCAAGGTGTGTGCAGGAGGCAAAGAAACTATGTCTCTCTCTCACATTGATGTTTCTCTCTCTGTCTCCCCCCCCCACACACACACACACCCCTTCCACTCTCTTTGAAAAGCAATGGAAATAATATCCTTGGGTGAGTATTTAAAAAAAAGAAAGAAAGAAACACACATCTAGTAAGAAAAGGTCATTCTCTGAGGCTTTCTGTTGTTCTTTAATTATTAACCAAATTATTTGAGATATTAACTTTTTGTCTCAATATATTTCCACTTTTTCTTCCCTCCTTTTAAAGAAGACAGCAGACGGCCTCTGTGATTCATTGGTTCAGGGGAGGCAGACCAAGGAGTAGCTTGAAAGTCTTATTTTGAAATTTTAAAAGCCAAAACCCAATGAAGAACTTAGAGAGTTCACAAACATCAACACAGGAACTGTGAAGAAGCAGAATGGGAGAACGATTCACCCCAGACTAAGAATATATGCTGGGCAAGGGGAGCAAGGCAACTCGCAATGATTCTGAGCACACAGGTCCCTGTAGGCACCCGGCAAACCGCACAAACTCAGCAGGGTTGCCTGTGGGTAGGTGTCACAGAGGGGCACAAGCAGCCCTGAAGAAGTTCCCAGCTCCCCAAACATGACAAGGAGGCAACAGAGCATCACAGGATCTGAGGACACCTTGCACAGTAGGACCCCGAAATTCTTAGCATTAACTTATATGAACCGATAACTGCCTCCCAGAGTCCACCCCGCTTAGCACGTCGGAGGCCCCAGAGCTGTGTGTGGCCCAGCTCTGCAGAAAGACAGGCAATCCCCCGAAGGGACTGAGGTCAAATCTTTCATACTAAATTGTTACTTTTTAGAAAACAAAATGTCTTTTTTTTTTTTTTTTTTGTAAAACTGAGTTTGTGGGATGGGATTTATATTTTTTAATTTACTCCTATACCATGTTTTTCCAACTGTTTTCATAATAGTTAAAGACAAAGATCCCTCTTAAACTCCTGGATCACTGGAGTTTGTCAGAGGGCCTTGAATTTAATTAGCACTCGATGTTAATTCATCCTGTAGGATTAACAAGATCAAATCATGTAATTTTTGAACTTGAAGCATTAAAAAACGTTTTTATTTTAATCTCTTTATTTCACAGAGGAGGAAACTAAAGCCCAGGGGGTTAAATTTTCCAGGTTACACATAAAGGTTCATGTTTGCTTTTCTGTCTTCTAACGGTTGATGGCCATATTGTCGAGTATCTTCTTGAAGACTGAGCCTCATTAACCAACACCCCAATAAAGCTACTTAAATGAATGATGTATGTTTAAAATTGTCCTCTCAAATCCCACCCTGGTGTTCAGACTCCTTTGGGAATGCTAGGGTCATGGGTCCAGATTATCTCCTATATCCCTACTCCTGCGAGGATGTCCCTCCCTCTGGACCACGGGCTGATGATCTGTGTGTGATTGCATCTCTTAGGCCCCTGTCTGTCTTCAGAAAAACGTCAAGTGCCTCATTTTTGTCAGTGTATTCCACTCAGGGACGACCCTAGAGGGCATTAAAATGAGAAGATTGAGAAAGGTCCCTGGGCTTAGAGGAGAAGATGTAACTTTGCCAGATGGTGCTAAATAAAAGCCTGAATTGTTACACAACCTCTCTGATGGGGATCAAGTGCATAGACCCATCCTGTGTTTACTCACATCACTTTGTCCTCAGAGTGCTTGCTGCTTTTTTATTGCATTTTACACTTTTTCTCTCTAGGCTGTGCCTGGCTTCATGTTAACCTGATGTAACCTATATGAAAGGTGAGATAACCTGTACGAATTTGAGAAGGTAAAAGACCGAAATGCCATGAACTGGGGTTTCTGTTCCTTCCGTTTTTCTCTTTTCCCCTCTCTTCTTGGGTGTTAATATAAGCAAGTTTCCTGAAATCTCCCAGTCTTCAACAAGACTGTATGAAATACCAAGAGCCTGGATGGGGTGGGGGAAAGATGAACAGGCAGAGCACAGAGGATTTTTAGGGCAGTGATAATACTCTGCAGGATATTATAATGATGGATGGATGTCATTTTACCTTTGTTTAACTAAACCCATAGAATTTACCACACTGAAAGTGAACGTAATGTAAACTATGGATTTGAGGTGATTGTGGGTTCCTCTTTGGTTAAAAAATAAATAAATAAAGTCCCATGCTGGTGAGTGATGGATAATAGGGAAAGCTATGCATGCTTGGGGGCATGAGACATATGAGAAATGTCTGTATCTACCTTGCTATAAACCTAAAACTGTTCTGGAAAAAAATAAAATCTTCTAAAAAAATAATTAAAAATAAATTACAAAAGCCCCCATGAACACACTATAGTAGAAAATTCAACATCTCTACAATATTCCCTAGATATTGACTAGCTCCAAGTTTTTAGGCCAGATTTAGGTCTGAATCTCCTATCCCACCACCTTGCACACTGCAGCTGCTGTCTTCTCTACATACCCAGAGAAGACACAGCTTCTCCTGCGTTTCCAAGAGCAACAGTAACTCAAGGATATGGTATTTATTTTTACTAAAGGCATGGGAGTAATTGAGGGAGATAATGGCACGGGACCAAATAAGAAATAAGTTTAAAATGAATATTTAAACATTTTTCTTCCAAAGCCCCTTAGTTATCACTACCACAGGGAATTTCTCTGCAGTCACTTGTCTTTATTAGCCCTTGTCTAGTAAAATTTGCTGAGTCCCACTGTTATCTTCTACCCTAATGCCTCTCTGTTACCCACATCTAGATCCCTTCAACTTATCACCCATCCCAGATCCCATATTAGAGCCCCCAACTTCCTTTTGCTTAATCATGAGGCATAACTTAGTTTTATATTTATTTTATTCTCTGCTCCAGACTAAGTTCTAAGGCCTATTTTTACATAACCTAAAGTTCTGTCAATGAAATTTCTTAAACAAAAAAGCTACATATCTTCATGATTAATTGTCACATGCCTATGTGATGTAGGAACAGCAGAACTCATTTGGCTTTTTAACAGTAACGGTTTTTTCCAAGTGTGAAAATGTTGAGCCTCTGTGTGTCTAAGAGAAGCAGTCATTCTAGGAGGACTTGAAAGTGGAAGTGTCTTTGCTTTAGCCTTGCATTCCAGCTCAGGAATGGTCAAACCATCCTGAAGGGTCTCCACTGTGGTTTAGTTACAACTGTGCCTCTTAGATCAGGTCCCGCAGGGCAGACCACAGTTCAAGACAGATGTCTTAGATCATTTTAAAAGCCAGTATCTTGATTTGAAACTTTCCTCCATTTTAGAAGTTTTGAGGTAGCTTATTAGAAGTCTACAATAGAACCTTTAAAATAAGGTGGCATTCCCTCAAGCCTAGGCCTGTGGTGGAGGGAGATGGGTGGTCCATGGTCTGCGCCAGGCAATGCTAAACAGCCCCTAGAATGCAAGCTTCTGACATGAAAGACGTTGTTGGATGGGAGGTAGGTAATCTTTACCAAGCAGTTGCCCTAAAAACTGTTTTATGTGATCAAAGGTAATGGTATCATCATACCCATGGGAGCCTCTGGGCCTTCCTAATGACCTGCAGTAATAACCTATGGAAATGTTTGCATCAGTGATAGGCAGTCAAATCCCAGGCATCTTTAATGCCACTGTTCTGTGTTCACCTCCAGTACCTCTTGTTGCAAAGGAAATTATCTGCCCATTTAGCTTATATCTTTTATGAAATAATTTAGAGCACTTTATGCACACTGAAACCAAATAAGGGACTACTGTGAGTGGCATCGTCAAATGAGCTAGCTCTGATGGTGATGTTTCATTGTGAATGTACATTGATGATTGTGTCTCCTCCCTTATCTTTCCTCAGGATGTTGGTGGAAAGTTGTGTTCCCACTCTGTAGTACAACACCTATCACAGAGTAAGATGTGTCCTCACCAACAGAATTTTCTATTGGAATGGATCTTGTTCTTATCAGTATGATTGCTGGGTGACAATTTTACTTGAACTACTTTATAGACTAAGTGCAACCTGTTTATTTATATAAACCATTTCAATACTTTTCTTCATATAAAAGTAAATTCATATTTTATCTAATTTTCCAAAAGGCACATTCACCATGAAAGAAAATTTCAATTCAAAAGACTAAGTCATTTATTATAAATGTTCTTCTTTATGATTTAAACATATCTAAAACAGTCATGAATATCACCAAAATGGCCAGTGTTTGAATGTAGCTGATTGAAATAGCCTAGAATATCTTTTCTAACTGAAAAAAAAAAGAACATTTACTTTTTCTTTGCATTTTAAAAAATTCTACTTTTTCTAAAGTCTGATGATTGATAAAGCCAGAAATAAATTTCAGGGTCTTTGCCATGCTCCATTGGCTACCTTTCATCCATTCATTTCTTCCTTCACACCTTTGATATTTATTGAGGTCCTGCTACAAACTGGGTGGAACAAAATGATTAAGACAACTTACTTTTGCAGTGATGGTCACAAGAATGCTTCTTCCAGATTCAAAGGAATAATTGTCTTGCCAAAATGTAAGAATATGCCAAAAGTTTAAATGTATTAATTTCACTGATGTAACTAGGGTCAGCTATTCAATCTGAATAGTAGGAAATGAGAGACTGAAAAAGAAAAATTGATGCTTGCACTGACTTCACTGATATAAAGTCAACGCTAAAACTTACAAGCACTGAAGAAATCCTAATATTTTCAGTTCATCTTTCACTGAATCCTGAGGGGTGAACTTCTTGGTGGTTTATTTTTGCCATGGCAAGTGGAACCAAACATGATGCCTAACTTACAAAGCAATACATTTGTGCACCGTGGTTCATGGAAACCAACATTGAAGGAACATGACTCTAGAAGGGACGCAAGGACCAGGGACAGAAAGAACCCAAAATTAAAGTGATAAAAGTTAATGTCCTCAAATGAGAGTTTCTCATTGCTTCAGTTTGTGAAATAAAATCTCAAATTTTAAACATTATCAAACTCATTTGATATAAACACATGAGCGAAATTACATGGTCTAGAAAACCCACATCACTTCTAAATCAGAACTCACTGTTTATGCACTTGTGTGAAAACATGATTTAGTGTTACTGCCGCTGGATGGCTTTACCCTAATCTATAATTGCATTTAGACAAGGATGTGTGGTACAAGCATCATGGTTAAATCAAGTTCTGCTTGAATTAACACCCAATACCTCAAGCTTGGATTGTTTTAACCTCTCAGTTGTCTTCCAGCCTCTCCACTACAATAGCTGCTCAGACCACTGCCAGGCTCCTCTAACTAAAACAATTCTTACTCTAAAGTATGCCTATTGGATGGCTCCCCATTGTCCAATAAATAAAGTAAGAAGTCTTCATGCTGGCATTTGAGGTTCTCCACACTATGGCACCAATCTAAGTCTTTACCTGATATGTGAGCCTTCCACTCCATTTGCACTGGGTTTCTCACTGTTCCCCAAATAAACAATGCTGATTCCGTTCTCCATAACCTTGTTTATGCTACTCCTCCAGATGTAACCATGTTAGGAGTTCATGGAAATACACAGCTCCTTGATGAAAGTTCCCTGATCTTTTCTTCCCACAAAGATTTTTTTCTTTGAATTTCTGGAGCTGTTTCTCAACCTCTACACTATTAATATTTTGGTCCAGGTAGCTTTGTGGGGGGAGGCTGTCCTTGCACTGAAGGGTGTCTGGCAGCACTCTTGGCCTCTACTCTGTCGGTTACTCTACCCAACACAAGTCACCTACCAATAGTGACAAGCAAAACTATCTCCAGACATTATGAAATATACCAGAGGAGGGGCAAAATCATCCCTTGTTTTCCCAGATCATTATTTTCTGTATCACTCATACTAGCATTTAAAAAATTTTTATGTGATGTTTCTTGCCTTTTTAGCTAGATCGTTTTAGTACAAATATTATGTCTTATTTTGAGCTCCTAATAGGGCGTTGTAGTGAATGTCCAATAAATAATGAAAACTTAAATTCTTAGTATCTGAATTTAAAAGTAATATGAAAAAGCATTTTACCCTCATTTTTTTAATGTGGAAACTGGAAACCAAAAGTAAAGCTGTTTGCTCAGAATTACCGTGTGTTGGTAGGATACGTCTCTTCTTCCCAATCAGGTAGCATCAACGCTATCGTACATCTCATGGAGTCATTTATGAGAGACGTGCTTAACTTCACATCAGCCTGAGCAAACAATCGTCTACAGTTTTGTTGAGGGTTCTTTATATGACTCTGTTTTAATACTGTGCACATGGCCCTGGCCGGTGTGGCTCAGTGGGTAGCCCGTTCACTGAAGGGTTGGGAGTTTGATTCCAGTCAAGGGCATGTACCTGGGTTGCAGGTTTGCTCCCCACCCCCTGTTGGGGCACGTGTGGGAGGCCACCAGTCACGTGGGTGTTCCCCTCTCTCTCTCCCCCTACCTACCTCTCTTCCACCCTATCTAAAAGCAATGGAAAAAATAACCTCAGGTGAGGATAACAAAAAAAAATAGTGATAATAACATGCATATGTTTTATTAACACCCTTTCTAATAGTGCTTCCACTGCTAATTTTTCAGCAGCAGCCAAAATCAGTTTTTCTCTGCTCTGGGCACTGTCCACGATGCCACCAGCAGTCCTCCTTCTGCCCCCCCTTCAGCACCATCAGAGCAAGTCAAACCCTAGCCTTCAGCAGACCCAGGAGGTGTAGCTTCCAGCACTTCTGAAGTAGGACTTTCTGACTTTTCTGTAGAGTAAGACATGAAATGGGTGCACTAAGCTCTCAGCAGGCATCTGGCTCTGGTTTCCTTTCTATCTGCATTCTGGAGGAGGGTATCAGCTGAATTTAGGGGTGACTGTGAAACAGGGCCTGAAAAAATGTTTGAGAAGCCACAGATGCCAGCCAGACACCTGGAATGCTTTATACTTAGAGCTAACATAACTCGTACTCTTGTCAAATTGTGTCTCATTCTTTACAATTTAACTTTTCTTAATATAAAAAGAGATGGAGGGAGAGGTGATAACATTATCGCTATTATCATTATTATTATTATTATTATTATTATTATTATTAATCAACTGTTATGGAAGACAACCAACTCTCAAGATCCTGGGCAATGGACTATTTTTATTTTTTCACCATCAATCAGTGATTTAAGCAAGACGGCACATGGAGTGAACTTGACGCATTATACAGCCTTCAGCCTGTTTCCGCAGAGACAGCCCTACATTATAGACAATGCCTTCACGACCTCTCCAGCCTACGGCAACGCTTTCCTGTGTTCCACATTCGTCGCTGCTCTAGATTAAGCTTTTACCCCTAAGCCCTTGTTCAAATGCACATCTGTTACCCAGGAGGTTAACGGAAGGGTCCATCTGTTTGCCCAGAAAGCAGGCTTGTGGCGGTCCGTCACGGCGCTCACTGCGCAGGCAGCTGGCCTTCTCCAACGGAGTGGGCTCCCTGCCTGTCTCAGCTACTCGCTCTTTGATTATACGCCTCGGTTTCCTCCGATGTGTTTTCCCTTCAACAAGAAATCATATGGCTTTTGTCTTTCTCTGACTGGCTTATTTGACTTACCATAATACTCTCAGGACCTTGCATACTGTCCCAGAAGGTAAGGGTTCCCTCTTTTTTACAGCCAAGCAGGGTTCCCTTGTGTAAAGCACCACAGCATTTTTGTTCACTCATCTACTCGTGGGCACTGGGCTGCTTCCAAACCTGACAATAACTTATTGTAAATAACGCTGCAATGAACACAGGGGTGCATATATTCTTTTGAATTAGTGCTTTGAGTTTCTTCGGGTGTATTCCCAGAAGTGGAATTGCTGGGTGAAGGGATTAGCAAAATTTTTTAAATCTCATAGACACAGACAACAGGATGTGGATTACCGGAGGGAAATGATCTTGGGGGAGGCAGAAGATGGTAAACTGGGATAAATTATGATGAAGCAGGCTTAACCTTGGGTGGTGAACACACACTATAATTTACAGATCACGTACTTTAGAATTATACACTTGAAATCTATATAAACTTTTTAACCAGTGTCACCTCAATGAATTCAATGGAAAATTTAAAAAACACAGAATACAAGAGTGATTCCTCCAACTTTGTTTTTCTCAAGAGTGCTGAGCCTATCCAGGGTCTATATTCGTGGTTTCATATGAACTTTTGGAATATGTGCCCTAGTCCTGTGGCATATGCTATTGGTATCTTAATAGGAATTATATTGAATCTATAGACTGTTTTTGGTTAATTGGGCATTTTAATGTTCATTCTTTCTGTCCATCAACACGAGATATACTTTCACTTATTTGTGTCTTCAGTTTCTTTCCTTGGTGTCATAGTTTTCCAAGAACAGGGTTTTACATTCTTGGTTAAATTTATTCCTAGGTATTTTGTTTTTTAAATGGGATAGTTTGTAGTTTCCCTTTCTGATAATTCATTATCGGTGTATAAAAATGCAACTAATTTCTGGATATTTATTTTGTACCCTGCTACTTTACCGAATTCACTTATCAGCATCTAGTTCTAGTGGAATCTTTACGTCATCTGCCGATAATGACAGTTTTACTCCTCCCTTTCCAACTTGAATGCCTGTCATTTCTTCTCCCTGTCTGATGGCTGTGGCTGACTCCCAGTACTGTGTTGAAGGAGAGTGGTGCAAGCGGACGTCCCCGTCGTGTTCCTGATCTTAAGGGAAACACTTTTAGTTTTTGCCTGTCGAGTATAGTGTAGGCTGTGGGTTTGTCATATGTGGCCTTTATTATGTTGAGATGTGCTCCCTCTTTTTCCACTTTGCTGACAATTTCTATAATCAGTGGGTGCTGGATTTAATCAAATGCTTTCTCTGCATCTATTGATATGATCGTGTGGTTTGTATCCTTCACTTTGCTTATGTGGTGGATCACACTTTTGACTTGCGGGTCTTGTACCAACCTTGCATCCCTGGAGTAAATCCAGTTTGATATTGCTGTATGCTCTTTTGATTGTACTGCTTAATCCAATTTGCTAACAATTTGTTGAGGATTTTAGCATCAACATTCATCAGAGATGTTAGCCTATAGTTCTCAAAATCTTCTGTGAGCCACAAACACCCGGTCTCTTCTCATACAACCGTTGTCCACCCGGCTTTCCCACTGGAACCTAGGGTGAGTGGCAGACCTGACTTTGTGTTCTGACCATTTCAGTGGGTGCATGGGTTTCTAGCAGATTCCTGTCTCATCCTGGCGGTCAGAATCCCCGCTGACCTTCACAGCCAGGTGTTACGTGGGTGCCTCTCCTCAGCTCTGGGCTGCGAAGCCTGGCCTGGATGTAGACCCCGTGCTCCTACCAGTCTCCATGTGGCTTCTCCATAAATCCTCGGTTACAAGACTTCTCTTCAGCTAATGTTCAGTTGGTTATTTAGGCTGATTATTCTGTATTTTAGTTGTAATTCCAGTTTGATCCCGGGAGGAGGTGAGTGTACCTTCTACCTACTCTGCTGCCATCTTGGGCCTTGTCTTAAATGTTGTATTTTAAATATCCATACACTATATCCACATATGTAATTTCAAAAAAAATGCAAATAATTCCAGTTGGTTACATTTAGAATACTTATATTAAAACCAATTCAGCAATATTCTCTGGCACTGTTCCCAGAACATTTTCGTTTGATTGGGGACTGTTTAAATTTTAATTCACTTTAAGCCTTTCTTTCTCCCAATCGTGTTCCTCTTAGAATGACGCGTTTGAAATATTGACTGCAATTGTACTCACTCTGTTATTAAATCATGTATCTGAGTAGTGTTACCGCCACCCATTTGGATGTCTTTGCAGCCACACGTAGAATGTGTAGTGGGGTGGAGAGACTGCCTTTATATGATTGTGGGTTTGTTTCTGGGTTTTCACTTTTCCTTCTAAGAGCACCTGCCAGAGGCCCACTTCTCTCCAGTACCAATGGCTGCTACTGTGCCCTTATCTTTCCCTTTTCTTTTTGAAACATTTAAGATAACAGCAAAACTGTCTTGCTAAACACTCTGCCATCACCTACTTTACAAAAACAAAAGCACAAATCCAATTGTGCAGATCCCCTACGTCGAACAAGCTCATTTTCTATAAACTCATAATCGCACTGCTTTTTCTTTTCTGACTAGTGCTTCACCAACTACTCCCAAATTTTGTTCAGAGTGGATCCCAATCTTCATGGGCCTTGAAGAGAAAATGGAAACGGTGGCAGCAGAGGCTGGGAAAAGGGCTCCAGACAGGACCCCGAGTGGATGGTGAAGCCCCACTTTGCGTACAGAACCCTTTACAGGGGCTTTTGTCCCTGTGTACCACAACCAGCTCACACTTTTTCTTAACAACTCTTTCTCTCCATCCATTACTTGACTGCCCCAGCCACTGCTAGAGATTGAGATTTACCCTTTTAGCGTTACAGCTACCCTACTTTAAGTACAAACTACATACCAGGCACTGGGTTACGGATTTGATGGAAATGTATCCCTTAATCCTCACACAGTCTTACAAGTCAGACATTACTTTGTTTCTTTCAATACCAGGGAAATTGAAGTCAAATAACTTGCATAATATCCAGACTATAAGGAGCTGAGTCTCCATGTGTACCCTGTTTACAATACATATTTATTTAAAAGAAGTAATAACCAGAAGGTAGTAACAGACGAGCACAAAGTGGCAAACCTATGCTGTGGTTCAATCAAAGCTATAACACGTATATGTGTGTCGGAAGGACTCAGCCAACGACTTCCCTGATCCTCTTGTTCGGTGATTGAAAATGGCGTTTGGTGTCAGTAAGGAAAGCTTTCAGCCATAAGTACCAGTCAGTTCAATTTTTATTGGATTAAACTTATCTTTCTCTCACACACAAAAAAGTCTAGCGTAGTAGTATACAATAGAAATACAATATGAGGGGGGAAATTCAGGTAGCATGTGTAATAGTAAAACCTCTAGGAGCCCCATTGAAAAAGTAAAAAGAAATAGGTAAAGTTAATTTTAAAAATATATTTTATTTAACACTATATATCCATTGTAGTATCATTTCAACATGCAATAATATTAAAAATATTGATGAGATAATTTTCTTTCTGTTTTTATACTGAGTCTCTGAAATCCGGTGCGCACTTTATATTAAAAGCAGACCTCAGTTTGGACTAGCCACATTTCAAGTGCTCGTTAGCCAGAGGGGACGTGTGATGACGATATCGGACCACACAGGTAAGGGAAGTGGCTGCTGGGGTGAGGTGCCTAGTTGCAGGGTGTTGCCCTCGTATGTAACACCTTGTCCACAAAATGGTCACCAAAGTAGCACACATGTTATCCCAGTCACAAGCAAGAGCAGCAAGTGCCACCAATACAGTTTTTCTCAGAATACCTCTACTTGACCTGCGAGCTGTGTTCCAAAGCAACCCTTTATCACAAGAGAGGCTGGGAAAGTGAGAAAGTGGGTTTTCTGATTTCCAGTGGAAGTGCGTGATGGGCTGGAAATGTAAATATACTTGCTAATCGGCTAGGTCAAGCACAAGCACTGATTTAAAAAACTAAAAAAGAATATATTTGAACCAATAAAAAGTCCAGGAATCACAGAAATATGTTTTGCTTCATTTTCTAATATTAGTATATTCAACTAAATAATAAATGGGTTTTCCTTTCGGAATGATGCCTACCTCTCTCATTTATGCCATTTTCCAGCTAACGTATCTGGAAGGAGAGAGCCGCGGACATCAGGAATGAAGCCCTGGGGAGAAAGTCGTTCTCAGGAGACAAGGGGATCAGCCTCGCTTTCCCACAGATCTTTCCATGGTGAGCCCCCATGAATAGATATGAGTGCTCATGTTATACACCAAATATAACATGATTTTTTCAACTACCTATTGAGCTCATGTCATTTTAATACATCACAATGTAAATGTACGCTTCCCTTAACAGTTTATAATTATTCCTAGTCATCTCTTTCCAAAATGAAATTATAGCAAAAAATAGACCTAAACTAATGCAATCTTACTATTAACAAAATTCTACTGTTGCCTTAATGGGAAGAAAAGAGATCTTTCTTTCACTTCAGAAAAATGAGTAATATTAGCTTTGACTTAAACATTGAAATTTGATTAACAAGAACTGGAAATAAATTACCTAATGATTTATACTGTAGAAAGTTGTAATACCTCTGTACAAATGTACAGCTACTAAATGTTTTAGTAAACTGAAGTGTTGTATTTTAAAGTATTTCCACAAAAATCCTAAAGTATATTTTCAATTCTCTTAAACTGTGATATGAGAGGGCATATTTTATTTAATAATAGAAAACTAACTATAATGTAAATTAAAGCTGGCATTTTGTTTATTCAGTTTTAAATGTGTGTGCAGCGTGCATATGCAGGCACTTATAGAACTAATGTTCTAATTATTCAAACAGCCCACTAGATCACCTATGGGATTGTGTGAAACAAAGTTGCCATGAACTAGAATATAGGGCAAACTGCAAGAGCTTACAATTACAAGCATAAAATTCCTCATATGAAAACATGAATGAAATTAAACCATCAGAGAAATTAGGCCAATGGCATAGCCTTTAACCGTAATCTCCTGAGCTTTGCATTTTGAAAAGGAGTAGAAATCCTTGGATTCTGCACAAGAAAGATAATCCCATTGTAACTTTCTACACTGTACCAAGTGAGACGGACTCTGAATCACACTATGTGAAGGGCACATGTTGACCTCACCACAACTAAGCCTCAGTTTCAAGAGTTTTTATAATTTTTACTTAGTACATTAAAGAACAAATAATAGAACAGTCTGTGCAACCTAACATTTCCACTAATACCATTAATATCACTTGAAATGCTCTTTTCTTTTTAAATGCTTGATGGCACGTGAAATGGTTGCAAAGGCCTTGTATGCAAACAGATGCCTAACTTCTGCACTACGTGACAGGGTAATAACAGTGCACATTATAAATCAGCCAGTGACTCCTTGGTGACATAAATTCAGTGCATGGATTACCAGTGGCTCATACTTTTCTCTCATTATGGACCTGAGTAAAAATGCACTCAGAGCTGTTAACGCCGCTCGGGCTTTGACACGCGCCACCCTGTGGGGCTGCTGACGGGCTGCCCGAGCGCTGTGCCTGCATCTACCATGACGCCAGTGCCGCGCATTCCGTGGAGGCCTTAAAGTGAGGCTTGCAAATGGCAGAAGGTCACAGTGTTTTATTTGCAAATACTGTTGAATTGGTGATTATTTCAAAATTTAAGCGATAATAAAGGAAGATATTTTTATTCTAATTAATTTTTTAAAACGAGGGGACTAATTTAAATTTTTAAAAAATAATTATGGCTCCACCTCCAGCACCCCTCCTTGATGTATACACATAAGCAAAAGATTTCACGTTGCAGACTTGGATGAAGCTTAGCGAGAGAGAGAGAAGTTGTACTTTGAAGCAACAAACATTTTAAATCCAATGTTACATTCTTATTCGAAAAAAGAAATTCTTCTGTCTTCTTACAGAGAATTTAGCTACCACCAGCCCCTGGAGGCAAACTCAGCAACACCTCCTGCACATCCAAGGTCATCCTAAAGACTGTGCCTACTCCTGCACCTCCTAGGTACATTCGCTAAAATAAGGAAAAGTACAGTGATTTCGTATCCCCATTGATATGACTTATAAAACCATCCCTTAGAAAGCAAATCTTAACAGGTTTATTTTTAATGAATAATTCTATTATAAGTGGATCAAATATTTAAACAACCTAAAATCGAATTATTTGTAATTTACAGTTGTGTTCATGAAAAGCATGAACACATATTGGTCTAAAATGTAATTTAACAACTGTCACTTAAAGACAAATGTCTATACTCTGATAAAAATAAAAATTAGAATAAAGCAACTGTTTTTTTAATATATTAGTCTTTAAAAAAAATTTACTCAGTCTTTTTTCTATAAATGAGATGTCAAATTGAAATAATACTTGGTAGCATATGAGGATGAAGATCTATAGAAACTTCAAGATATAAACTATGGATTACATTTTCATAGTCTGCATTGAGTCCATTATATAGAAGTAGATAATTTTATAACTAGCACTACAAACCCAAACCCTGATAGAATGTGAAAATCATTATTGAGTAAATATTTCAATAAGCGTTTACCCCTATTGATTTCTAGCTCCTGTCTGTAAATTCCTTGTACTTTTTGATCCAAGACATGTCTACAGGTTTCATATTGGTTTATGAAAGAAATAAAAATAAATCACCTAATAGAATTTCACTCCCTGATTCCTAAGATACTGAAAACTAAGTTAATCACTTGGGAAATAAGTCACGTTGAGGTAGGCATACAATTGCAAATTGGTCATTTTTTCTTAAGACACAGAAGATATAAATAATGTTATTTTAGTTAAAATATATACATGGTAAACAGAAAGAAACTTTGGCATCAAAAGAAGATACAAACATACATAATAAATTTGATAATTGCAACACATAAATCCATTTATATATAAAAATTATTTATAAAAGTGGCTAAATCTTACTCTTACAAATTATGAATAAGCATTCATGAATCAGAAGACAATAAAATATCTTGGGATTTAGTACCTTGGGTCATTATCAACTAATATTTCAACCAGAGTTTAAAGAGCTACATGAAATTCCAATTATTCCAGTAGTCTAATAATACTATTGAAATCTTTTCAAAGACTTTTTTAGAAATGCCAACTCACTTGATAGCATCAAACTCTAATGTGCACTACACGTTTTAAAGGCCTAACTAGCAAACCATAATAACAATTATGCTTGTATTACATAATTTAACAATCATATGAATCAAATCTTTCATATTTCCTTACACTAGTGTAACTTTACATTAATTTTGTGACTTGAGAGAAACTAAGCTAAAATGTGTCTTCTGACTAATGAAATTGAAACAACTCAAGCATCAAAAAAGAGCCATTCAGTGTAATTTCATAAATAATTAAGTAAAGGTGTGTTTACTAAATTTTCATTAATAAATTTAGCACCTAGCCCAGCAGGGCGTGGCTCAGTGGTTGAGCATGGACCTGGGATCCAGGCGATCGGGGTTCGATTCCCTGTCAGGGCACATGCCCGGGTTGGGGGCTTAATCAATGACTCTCTCATCATTGATGTTTCTATCTCTCTCTCTCCCCCTCCTTTCCTCTTTCTGAAATCAATAAAGATATATTTAAAAATAAATAAATAAATAAATAAATAAATAAATAAATAATAAATTTAGCACCTAAAATTGCCTACACATAGGCAAATACATATAATTTTACATAATTTTTAAGTATACCCATGTATTAATTACTTTCATCTCCATGAGGTTACTGAGGCTCAAAATGTTTAGGCAAGTGTCCCACATTCATGGGGCAAGTCACAGAAGAAAGTCAGGAGTTTGATCCCAATGTTACTGTCCTTCTTCTAAAACCCCTCATAGAAGATTTTGAGAAATAGAGGCATAAAATAGCTGTTCTGATGGCACCGCTTTCTGAAAATATATGTGTAAGAACCAGCAGTTAAAGTTCCCATAACTATGTCACCAAAAGAAATGTATGGTACAATTTACGAACTGACAAACCAGATCTATCACATCTCCTTAATTCTATAACTTACGGTTTTAAGCTCCAGCATTTTCTGGTTTTGTCTTGTTATCCAACTCAAAGAAACCTTCCCATTCCCAAGCAGTGTATTTCCTGAGCTTTTGAGAACTTATCCAGTACAAGAGGCGTCCAGTCATTGGATTATTGTCTTGGGAGCACAAGTAGTTACATTTTAACTAAAATTTGCATTACTAATTACAAGGTAAGATATCCCAAGATCATTTTATTTTCATTAAAATGCAACACTGAAATAAAAATTATCTGTTTCCTCACCTATAGAAGGGTATAGGGCAGTTTTCATCAAATTGTTGTAAAGATTAGGTGTAAAGCCTTAGAATAGTGCTGGACATGTAACAGGCACTCAGCAAGCATCCGCCGTCTGTGTGAATGCTAATTATGAGAAGGAGGGAGATGGGAATGATGCATGGAGAAGAGCTACAGGGAATAAACTTATAAAAAGGAAGAAAGTATATTTCAACAGAGAAATAACCTACTTTAAATCTTGTATGGCAATAACCAACTGCTTTACAGGACCTAGAAATGGGTGTTATTTCCAAGGAAATAAAACTGTTTCATATTATCATTGAAATGTATCCAAAAGTGTCAACTTCAAACTCCTGTGGCTTCAAGTACAATTTACATTTTCTCCCTCCACAAGTCTCACACTTACTCCCTTTGCTCACAGAGCATGGTACCTACACCATTTCCTGTGCTGTGACCACGTATAGGAGATCAAATCGTGTCCCCCAAAAATTCATGTCCTCCTCAGAGTGTGACCTTATTGGAAATAACGTCTTTGCAGATGTAACCCATTGAGATGAGGCCATACTGGACTAGCATGGACTCTAAATCCAATGGCCGGTGTCCTTATAGGAAGAGGAGAGGACCACCGAGGCACAAGAAAGAAGATCCTGTGAAGACAGAGGCAGGGATTCAAGTGACACAAGGACAAGCCAAGGAACACCAAATAATACCAGGAGCCACCAGAAGCCAGGCAGAAGCAAAGAAGGATTCTTTCCTAGAGGCTCCGAAGGGAGCATGGCCCTGCCCACACCTTAATTTCAGACTTCTAGCCCAACTGTGAAAGAATACATTTCTGTTATTCTAAGCCACCGCATTTTGGGTATTTTTTTTAAAGGCAGCTCTAGGTAACTAATGCACCACCTCTGCATATGCACTCCCAGAGGTACCCTGCCTCCGTGCCCTCTTCTATCCCAGGGCATTCGTCCAACTCCTCTCTGAACCTCACTGCGGGCCTCATTGACTCCTGATCTCACTAATCAACTCTCGTGTCATCAGCGAAAGCCTGCAATTTATAATCTGTCCCCTATAATTTAGCAACAGGTTGTCAGCTCTTTAAGGCTGCCCTGTCTTATCACTGTCTAGCCCCATAATGTCCAGTACTTAGTAGATGTTCAACAAAAGTGTCGATGTGACTCAATCCAGGGCATAGGCTCTCAGTAAGAGTAAGAGCACAGTCTCTGGAATCAGGCAGGTAGGTTTCGGCTCGCGGCTTTGCGGATTACAAGTCTGTAATGTTGAGCAGCCTCTCATATGTCCTCTCTGTGCCTCACTTGCCTTATGTGTAAAATGGAGATAATAGCGGTACTTATATGTTGTTCTGAGAGACCAAGTAAGTTAACACCTAGAAAGCACTTGAAACGGTTCCTCGCACATAAGTCCTAGAAGCTATCATTTTTATTGTATTTTTTTACCATATCCAGAGAAAATACATATTAAAATGCACCTGTTTAAGACTGGGCGCAGAAAGAATGGCTAGAAAGAAGACAAAAGTGAACAAAGTAAACTTAAAGAATAAAATCATAAAGTCAAGTGTTTTGCTCTCCAAAACCCCCAATTAGTTCCTGTAAAAATCAGAAAAGGCATTGTTTCTTGGATCAATTAAACATTCCTTTTACTAGGAGTGTGATGGTTACTTGAAGGTGCCGACTAGACTAGGCTAGGGCGCCGTTCAGAGAGCCGGTTAAACATTATTTCTGGGTGTGTCTGTGAAAGTGTTTCCAAGAAGGATTCCACTTGAATTTAGACTGAGTAAACATCACCCTCACCGACGCAGGAAAGCTCCATTCAGTCCTTGAGAGCCTGAACAGAAGAAAAGGAGGGGAAGGGCAAATGGGCTCTCTTTGCGTTATATCTCCTGCCCTCAGATATCAGCACTCCTGGCCCTTGGGCCTTCAAACTGGGGCCGGGATTCATACCACTGCCCCCGTGCTCCAGGTTCCAGAGCTTTTCAGCTCAGACTGAATTATACCAGCTGTGTTCTGGTTCACCACCTTACAGACAGCCCATGATGGCAACTCAGCCTCCATAACACCATGAGCCAACTCCAGTAATAAATCTGAATAGATGGATAAATGGGTGGATGGTTAGATATAGATAGATAGATGATGATAGATGATAGATATAGATATAGATAGATAGATGATAGATGATAGATAGATAGATGATAGATGATAGATAGATAGATTAGATAGATAGATGATAGATAGATAGATAGATGATAGATGATAGATAGATGATAGATGATAGATAGATAGATAGATAGATAGATAGATAGATAGATAGATAGATAGATGATAGATAGATAGAGATAGATAGATGATAGATAGATGATAGATAGATAGATAGATAGATAGATAGATAGATAGATAGATAGATGATAGATAGATGATAGATAGATAGAGATAGATAGATGATAGATAGATGATAGATAGATGATAGATAGATGATAGATAGATGATAGATAGATAGATAGATAGATAGATAGATAGATGATAGATAGATAGATAGATGATAGATAGATAGATAGATAGATAGATAGATAGATAGATAGATAGATAGATAGATGATAGATAGATGATAGATGATAGATAGATAGATGATAGATAGATAGATAGATAGATGATAGATAGATAGATAGATAGATGATAGATAGATAGATGATAGATGATGATGATAGATAGATAGATAGATGATAGATAGATAGATAGATAGATAGATAGATAGATAGATGATAGATAGATAGATGATAGATAGATAGATAGATAGATAGATAGATAGATAGATAGATAGATAGATAGATAGATAGATAGATAGATGATAGATAGAGATAGATAGGTAGATAGATGATAGATAGATAGATAGATAGATAGATAGATAGATAGATAGATAGATAGATAGATGATAGATGATAGATAGATAGATAGATAGATAGATAGATAGATAGATAGATAGATGATAGATAGATAGATGATAGATAGATGATAGATAGATAGATAGATAGATAGATAGATAGATAGATAGATAGATATAGATAGATAGATAGATAGATAGATAGATAGATAGATAGATAGATAGATGATAGATAGATGATAGATGATAGATAGATAGATAGATAGATGATAGATAGATAGATAGATATATAGATAGATGATAGATAGATAGATAGATAGATAGATAGATAGATAGATAGATAGATGATAGATAGATAGATAGATAGATAGATAATAGATAGATAGATGATAGATGATGATAGATAGATAGATAGATGATAGATAGATAGATAGATAGATAGATAGATAGATAGATAGATAGATGATAGATAGATAGATGATAGATAGATAGATAGATAGATAGATAGATAGATAGATAGATAGATAGATGATAGAGATAGATAGATAGATAGATAGATAGATAGATAGATAGATAGATAGATAGATAGATAGATAGATGATAGATAGATAGATAGATAGATGATAGATAGATAGATAGATGATAGATAGATAGATAGATAGATAGATAGATAGATAGATAGATAGATAGATGATAGATAGATGATAGATGATAGATAGATAGGTAGATAGATAGATAGATAGATGATAGATAGATAGATAGATAGATAGATAGATAGATAGATAGATAGATGATAGATAGATGAT